>NC_134484.1:420785910-421083410 GCF_040206685.1 Ascaphus truei
CTACTATTGCAGCGTATGTGCTAGTTGCTGTAGGAATAGCCTGTGTAACTCTTTGAATGGGAACCTCTTCATGGTCACTTGATTGCATTTCTGTGTCTTTGGCGGCATCATCATCATCATCATCATCATCATCATCATCATCATCATCATCATCATCATCATCATCATCATGTGCTAAAAATAAATGTACACATAATGAAATGGCATGTTAATCTCAGCTGTTTTACTATGTAATTATACACTTCGATAACTAACACCTAACATGTTTTCATACGTTTTATAATGTCACATTAAAATGTACCTTGACTTACGAATTCTGTTTGGACTCAGTGTGAAATAAGAATGAGTGAAAAGTTGTTCAAAACTCACAACTCCTACATGATACTTCACATCACAAACACAATACATGTTGTATTAAAAAAGTTCATTTTCACTGACAGTAAGTAATCCTATTTAAATAACATGTGCAAAACAAATAATGAACATTTTTAACATAACATATAGAAGTGAACATATTATAAGTCCTGCACCTCATACACTTATCTTCCAGGTGTGATGAGCTGCATGACCCAGGTGAAGACACTTGTTCCATCTCAGGTGACACATGTCCTCCAGGAGCAACTATATAGAACAATAACATCAGTTGTTAATTGACATGTGTAAATATTGAAGATAGTTACTGTATGTTGAGTTTTTATGGCTAACTAAAAGCATCAGTTCCTGAACTGAAAATGTGTGTGGCAAAGTGAACATAAATATTTGTAATTACAATGTACATGCCAGTGTACTTAGGGCTTTTTAGTTCTGTAACATACAACATACTATGTTTATGCAGTAATGTGTTAGGATAATATAATTAATATTGGACATACACTGCATATGTTGTGTACTCATATCACAATAATAATGTACATAACTATCATGAGATGAACTTTCACAATGCTTATCATTAAGAAGGTCATATTGGAAAAGTAATAGTTTTTGTTAGAGGATATGTGTGGTACATTAATAGAAGCTGTTGCACGGCTGAATGTGGCTGCCACTCAACAACACAACACATGCAGTGTGTGATAATGTGGTGTTGATATCAGTTGAACTATAGATCTGAGTGAACGAATGTGTGACGTACGGTTTCATAGCTAATGGCTTGTTGGGTGATTTAGTACCTAGAGTGAACCTTTCAAATGACTGTGATTACCTTCTGTTTTGCTAGTCAGGTTGTAAGAACGGTAGTCCCTCCCCAAAAACAGTAATCACCCAGACCTTTCAATTACTTGAAGCAGGTGAAAATGGTGTCAACAAAGTTGACCGTAACATGACCCTGTTATTTGGCTGTGTGCTGAACCCCACCACCTCTGTTGACGTGTATGCTGTGATTACATATTCATTGCAGCTGCTTTAACACAATGGTAGCTGAGCAAAATATTACTCTGAAGTGTGCAAGCTATGAACACAATGACATAACATATGCTACGTGTGCCTCATTATGATGTCTGTATATGACATGAAGCAAAAAAGGACCTTTTAATAATCCAAAACACATTTGTTAGTGCAAGTGATGTTTGTTGGCCGTTGCATGTAATATATTAGATGCATGATTTGAAGAGCCAGTAATGTCGTGTTTGTAGGAGTTTAATAAATAAAATACACATTAATATAATATATATATGTTCTGCACCAGTACCTAGTAATATTTTGTCATTAGCATGTCTTACACATGTGTGGTACCCTGTTGTTCCCCATATTCGTCCATCATAAATTGCTTCCACTGCAGCAAAGGATTGTGGGAATTGACATGCAAATGAGCACGCAATGCCACGTGGTATATTATTTAATGCTTTTAGTAGGATTACAACATATATGTATATTTTGATATATATATATATATATATATATATATAGAGAGAGAGAGAGAGAGAGAGAGAGAGAGAGAGAGAGAGAGAGAGAGAGAGAGACAGACATACATATATAGATGTAGGTATGCTTATATTGGGAATAAAGTATAAATAGCAGCGGAAATGTGTAAAATAACTGTAAGCAACGACACGCCTAGTACAGTAACATTTCTCACCTGGTGGAAATTGTGAGGAATAAATTCCGATGTCTCTGTCACCGGGCAAACCCTGCACGACGACGGGAAGTAATTTTTCCCGAAGCAGCTCCTCCAATGGAGTTAAGATGAGACGTTGTGCTGGCGGCCCACCTCCAGTGGCAGAAGCATGCACGCGTTGGTCTTGTATTTTCTTTTTTAATTTAGCCCTAATATCGTCAAATCTCTTGCGACAATTCATCTTGTCCTTGACCCGATTCCCACACGCATTCACACCAATTATTATTTTGTCCCACATTTCTTTTTTGCTTGATGAACTTGTCCGCACTAGAAATATATACAAAATATGTGACGTTAATTCATAATAATACAACCACCAGTTTCCTACACTGCTAGCTGTTCCAAGAGATAGCAAACATGCTGGTTTAGGTGTAATATGTGAAGCACATGAGCATTAACTTCTAAACCTAGACATGTAAGGAAGCTTACATTAATATTGTATGCAGTTAGCGTAAATTGAACGCCTGAGTTTTCTTGTCGTTGTAACGCATGATAAAAAGATGTGTTTCAACAATAATTAACTTTGATAGATATTATGGACCCATATTTGCATATTAACAAAACTCACATGACCTAGGATCACGTGTATTTGAAGAATGAATGGAAAGGTACACTTACCTACTAAATGTCCATACAAACTGTCATAGTGCTCCAGAATCCCAGTGACAAGAGCTGTATTTTCTTGGTCATTGAAGCGAGGATTACGTGGATGCTCCACACGTTTCTTCCGAGCACGTTTAGGCTCAGAGCTTGCCTGCTGCTGACTGGACTCTCCTTGTTCCAATGGAAGAGACTCCAAAAGCTGGCCACCAGCAAGCACGCCACCACCAGACACCCCATCAGCAACTGAGCCACCAGCAGCACTCACACTCCCAGCAACAGCACTCGCACTCCCAGCAATAGCACTCACACTCCCAGCAACAGAACTCGCACTCCCAGCAACAGCACTCACACTCCCAGCAACAGAACTCGCACTCCCAGCAACAGCACTCACACTCCCAGCAACAGCACTCACACTCCCAGCAACAGCACTCACACTCCTAGCAACATCACTCCCCTGAACAGTACGTTCACTCTGACGCGTACTCGCACGAGTAGCACTACCACTCACACCAGCATCACTCTTCCCACGCTTTGCGGGCATACCTCTAGCACTCACAAAAAACAGAAAACAAATGTACAGCCAATCACACGAAACACTTCCACATACAAAACAAGACAAAGATGTAAACAAAACAACAAAGGACAAAGCTCTCACAATACACAACAAGTCTCTCAGTCAATATGCAAATATTAAATCGCCCAGCTCTGTGCGTCTCTCTCTCTCTCTCACTCCCAACAACACAGAGAATGATTAACAGTACACGTTGCCTTTAAATATGGCGTGCTATCCAATACATGCTTGCTTCGCCTGATTCAGCAAGAATTTTGATTGGCGAACCTAACAGCACCCCGCCATGCATGCCGATACACCTGTGTGTGATCGGCAAATCATCGTGAGAGTGGGCGGAATGGTTTTCGGCTTGATTCTGAAGGGATTCGGCACTTACTGCATACGGAGAGGGAAAATCGCCAATAACATGGCTAATCGGTAAGCTTGCCGATTTCACATTTTCGTCGCTAACTGCATGAGGCCCTAAGTCAGGAGACTGAAAATAAACCAAAAGAATGGAGTCCAGAAAGTTGATCTAACAAGTTGCATTACCCTGAACTTTTTATCTAAGCTCAGGTGAGCCTCTCCCCTGTTTCTGTTTGGCCCACCCGCTTCAAACATTTTATCTTGTTGTTGTTCCTTTGTGCTCCTACTTCTAACTCCCACTATTGCTGCATGGGAAAGCCCCCCCGGTCAAGATGTGGGAGGATGATCACACCTGGGGCCTCCGGCTGTCCAGAGCAGTTGTCCGGTTGTTCCAGCTGTCAGAACCCCGCTTGCTCTCCCCCCCCACCCCTCCATTATCTATTCCATACCTACCCATGATCCCCCGTTCCCCCTCCCACCCCCTACCCCACCTCTCCCCCCCTCCCTCCTTCCCCCCTCCCCCTCTCCCTCCTCCTCCCTCTATCCCTGCTCCCCCCCTCTCCCCTCCCTGAACACTTAGGCTGAGCTCAGACAGAACGCAATGCGACGTGCGCGCGCTTACGTGCACGCGCACGTTCGTTGCAAATTTGGGTTGTGCGGTGGCAAAGTGCAGCGTTGTCGCTGCGACATTTTGCCGGCACAACCCAAATTGAAATTCGGGGCTACAGTCGCGTGACGCGAGCAGGTCCAGCCAATAAAGGTGAACCAGCTCCGTGACGCGTTCGTTACACCGCCCCACCACGCCCCCAAACACCGCGACCTGACTCCTGCAGTTTGAGCAGAGATCGCTGGGCTTCAGGAGCGCGCGGCAGGGGTGCGAACGCTAGCAATCAGACATAGCGCTCTGTCTGAGCTAGCCCTTACCCTCCTATGCCTCCCCCTTGTTGGAATGGACCTCAGCGCAGGCCCATCGAGGAAGCTTTCCTGTCTTCACCCAGGAGAGGCTGTTTTGCTTCGGTCTGAGAGTGAGACCCCGGCGCCCTTTCCCACTGCAGGTCTCCGATGCTGCGGGCCCATCTGCAGCCCTTGGAGGACCACCTGATCCAAAGATGTGAAGACTCTCTATTCGAGAGGGACCAACGGTGTATGCCCCCCCTCACTGCCCCACCGCCACATAAGCGATGTGCCTAGGACCAAGATTGGACATAGCTTAATCTATTCCACCCACCATCAGAAGGGGGGAAGAGACCAGAGGAGGGGATTTGTACTGGACCATCCACCCCACTCACCGTAGTTTTCTATTTCAAGGCTTTACCTGTCTGTCTAACAACAGACCTTCAATAAAGGGAAAAAATAAAAGTTGAGACATCATACGCTGAACCTCCGAGAAAACTAAGAGAACCGCAGGACTCTTGAAGGTTTCGTATGGTCTTCCGCAGCAGGTACCCCAAAGCAGGTTTGATTGTATATAGCCCCCTTACCTTTAACTGCTCCAAGAAAATAAGCAGGATTTTCTTCTCCCCACACTCTCCCATTTCCCCTAAATTTGCCAAGCTAGGAAAAAGAAGGCCCTGTCCCTTCCCCCCCCCCCCCCACCCCTATATAAATACTATACTCACCAAAAGATTTTTACTGCACACTCAATATCAATGGGAAATGTTGTATACCCCAAATCTTTGCGGATCAAACAACAGTGTTAAGCCCTCTCCCTATATCTCTGATACATCCCCACTCCCTTATCCCCCACCCCCTCCTATGTAAATTCCATACTCACTAAAAGATTTATGCTGCTCACTCAATACTAATGTGAAAAGTTGAATATCTAAAACGTTCGCAGATCAAACAACAATGTTTAGCTCTTTCCCTAGATCTTTGATGCATTCCCGCTCCCCTCCCCCTCCCCCTGTGTAAATATCATAATACTAAAAGGTTTATACTGCTCACCAATACCAATGTGTAATGCTGTATACCCAAATTATATCCAAATTGATTGCAGATCAAACGATCTTTGATGCACTTCCGCTCCCACCCCCCCCTCTCCTCTACCCCCCTTTCCACATCCCCTTCCCCCCTCTCTTCTCAAACTAAGAACACAGTTACGCCAGAGACTCAAAGTTAATACCATTTCAATATATGTCTGCAATATATTTCTACGAAAGTTCGGGAGTTGTTATATATGTCCGCAGAGGGTACTCTGCTTTTTCTCCTGGTGACCCCCATGCTTTGTGACCGGGGATTTCTCCCAGAGGCATTATGCCCGACTACCTTATCACCATGGTGATTAGGGCTACCATTGAGCCCACCTTTCTTCATTCTCTAGCTCTCTTCTTTCCTGTCTACTCTTTCCTCTCCCTTCCCTCACCACCCCCCTCCTCCACTTCGGCATTCCGTCCCTTCATGTACCCCCAGGTAAAAAATGAAAGCACTTACTCTATCTTTCATTAAAAATACTTGAGACATATCAAGACCCCCACCCCGGGAAAGTGGATGGTCACTATTATTTCTTAACTAAAACTGAATCATGTCGAACCTGTCCTCCATAAAACTGGTATCTCTTAATGTAAAAGGACTAAACTCAATTAAAAAAAGGAGACTTGCACTCCAAGAATTAAAAACGTTTAAGAATATTTTCCCACAAGCATACTATGCATCATCCTCTAGCAAAAAGAGAGTAGCAATATTAATTAAAAGAAGTGTCCCCTTTGTATTGTATTGTATGTCTTTATTTATATATAAACACACTACTAGACAGCACTATTAACAGAAAATCTAATGAAAATGTATATGGTGCACGGAGCGACGTGGACCCAAACAACCCCACTAAAAATCATATAAACCCCAAAATAGGATCCAGCACACTCAGAAAATAGAAAAACGTAGAGAGTCTCAGAATAAGTCACAGATTTAATAACGTCAACAGATCAATATAGAAACTTGGAAATGCTAGCCGACTACTAAAGCAAAGTATACAGCTCTATTTATCACACTAGGAGGAGGTGGGGATACAATGGGAAGGGAAGTGTGGGGTACAAATGAGGATATGGGGAAGGAAAACAGATAAACATATAAAGACACTGGGGTAGGGTAAGAGGGGCAACGTTTCAGGGTAGAAACCCTTTCTTCTGGCCCGTTCCCTTGGGTCCACAGGAACCTCCCTTAGCCCTTGTCCACCCTGTAAGACACACAACTGGAAAGTATGCAAAATCACAGAATAATGCAATCAAATAATTCTGCCATGAACAGCCATCCGCAGAAAAAGGTAAATATATAGGGATAAAGCAAACCGTCCTTATTCTGAATGTTCTCGGGCTACTGGCAGAGGTTAGAGGCAATCTTCTTCAATCTAACTGCAGCTGTGGTGGACAGAACATCCCACAAGGCATTGTATTTGTATTCACTTCCTTGATGACGTCACGGGTCACATGACGTCCCACCCATAATGTTCGTGAAGTGCCTCCTAGAAGGGGAATCAAGTGCGCATACGTGGTAATGCTGGAGAATCCCACATGGCTACTGTAAACATTGAAGGGACACCACAGTCTCCTCTTGAGGCGCCAGACTGCTGCGCATGCGCAGTGATGTTGAATATACGTAGGAGCTGTGCATCAGGCAGAGAGGTAGTGCTGCTTGCCGGATAGAGGTGCAACAACATATTTGGAGCAGAGATGTGTCCAAAGGGGTGATCAGGGGGAAGTTTCTATAACAAAACAAAGGTTCATGAATAGTGAGCATAAGGATAAAAAATACAAGGATAAAAAAACACCTACAGATGAGATGTTGACACATAAGCACAGAAGATAAGCCCAAGGAGAAACAGGACCAAATATGAATGTGTGAAGTAATCTAAATCTAAAATAAAGTATAACTAATATCTGATGTGCCCCTAGACAGGGGTAGAGGTGGGTTAAAGCATACTGAGTTAGGGACTGAATCACCACACTAAGACTGCCACTAGTGACCAGAACACCAACCACTACATCTCTCATAATTGTGCCAACTATCTGAAGCCTATGATGCTACCAAGTTGTTGCTAGTCTTAAACATAGGACCATAGAGGGTCATGCCAACCGCTCCAAGGCTGTAGTTAATCGTCACCTCACATGAAACAGCTGAGGTCTATTGATTTATTCATGCTATGTGGGGCCAGTTTGTCCAAGCGTCTTATCCACTGGGATTCCCTTTGGAACAGAGTTCTCTGTAGATCTCCGCCGCGCTGCTTCCTTTTCACACCATCTATTATTTGATATCGTAGCTGGCTTACATTGTGCCCGGCTTGTGTGAAATGGTGAGCGACTGGAGCATCTGGGTCACATTTCCGTATGGCAGTCTTGTGCTGTCTAATCCTGTTCCTAGCTGGCTGGGTAGTCTCACCCACATTCCCCAGCCCACAGAGACACTTGATTAGATACACGACCCATTTGGATAAGCATGTGTAGTACTCATTAATTGATAAATAGAGCTGTGTACTTTGCTTTAGTAGTCGGCTAGCATTTCCAAGTTTGTATATTGATCTGTTGACGTTATTAAATCTGTGACTTATTCTGAGACTCTCTACGTTTTTCTATTTTCTGAGTGTGCTGGAGCCTATTTTGGGGTTTATTTCTTTATTTATATAGCTTCATTAATGTACATAGCGCTTCACAGTAGTAATACACGTGGTAATCAAATAAATAACAGATAATATAAATAACAGATCATGGGAATAAGTGCTTCAGACATAAAAGTAACATTAAGGAAGAGGAGTCCCTGCTCTGAGGAGCTTACAGTCTAATTGGTAGGTAGGGAGAACGTACAGAGACAGTAGGAGGGAGTTCTGGTAAGTGCATCTGCAGGGGGCCAAACTTTATGTATCATGTGTTCAGAATATCCACAGTGCTATTCATATGCTTCTTTAAGCAAGTGTGTCTTAAGGTGGATCTTAAAGGTGGATAGAGAGGGTGCTAGTCGGGTACTGAGGTGAAGGGCATTCCAGAGGTGTGGGGCAGTCAGTGAAAAAGGTTTAAGGTGGGAGAGAGCTTTAGATACAAAGAGGGTAGAAAGAAGACATCCTTGAGAAGAATGTGAGAGTCTGGATGGTGCATAACTAGAAATTAGGACTGAGATGTAAGGAGAGGCAGAAGAGTGTAAAGCTTTAAAAGTGAGGAGAAGAATGCAGTGTGAGATGCGGGATTTGATCAGAAGCCAGGAGAGGGATTTCATGAGGGGAGATACTGAGACAGATCTAGGAAAGAGTAGAGTGATTCTGGCAGCAGCGTTTAGGATAGATTGTAGGGGAGACAGGTGAGAGGCAGGAAGGCCAGACAGCAGGAGGTTACAGTAATCAAGACGGGAGAAAGAATGAGGGCCTGATTCAGAGTTTTAGCAGTCGAGCAACAGAGGAAAGGGCGTATCTTTGTTATATTGCGGAGGAAAAAGCGACAGGTTTTAGATACAGTATGTTTTGAATGTGATGGGCGAATGTGAGAGAGGAGTCGAGTGTGACCCCTAGGCAGCGTGCTTGGGCTACTGGGTGAATGATCGTAGTTCCAACAGTAATGTGGAAGGAGGTAGTAGGGCCAGGTTTGGGAGGAAGTATGAGGAGCTCTGTTTTAGTCATGTTGAGTTTAAGGCGGCGGAGTGCCATCCAGGATTATATAGCAGAGAGACATTCAGAAACTTTGGTTTGTACAGCAGGTAGTAGCAGGGTTGATCCAAAGGGGATCAGAAAAGGTTTCCTCTATATATAGCACTCAATACTTGATTCTAGTAACTGGATATCATTAATCCAACAGATAATTACTGTGTACCCGAGCAAACCAAGAAAAAATAATAAAGTTTTATTAATTCCAATATTTGATTAAAAACACATAACTACATTTATACATTAAAATGACTCTGTGGAAAGTAGCTAGATAGGTGACTGTGTCTCTGTCAAAGGTATATAAATCTATCTATGAACATCTATTTAAGAATAAATACCATAGTGATAGGATCTATGGTATAGTCCCGGCAAAACAGTGAATACTGTAATGAATGCTTGTACTCCTAGGTATAAATCATAACGTATAGATATACATATCATTCAATTGGTACACTGTAGGAAAGGCATATGGCTCAAAAAGTCAGGATGTAGTTGTAATTAGTATATACATTGATGTGACCACATTTTTCAAAGTGAGATGTGCGGGGTATAACCATGCCCTCATGTGCCTTTAAAAGTAAAGGTTAGTTCTCACACTGCTGCGGGGAACACCCAAAAACAACAGGCATAACCAGGTGAGTATTAACCGTCAGTGTGCAAACGATGTGCTTATTAGCAGTGAAATTAGGTTAGCATGTTGCTATTGGGAAGGCAAAACCAGGTAAGTAATAGCTCTAGAACGCAGCGGGTCTATTAATACCACCGCAAACGCCACACAAGATACAAGCCTGAATGAGCATCCGTCTATAGCCTGGGAACTGAGATGTCGCTATTTCTGATGACGTCACTCATGACGTGTCGCCCGAGGATCGTTTCACGTGTAGACCACGCTTCTTCAGGGCGGTGGAGTCTCCAGTCTCAGATTGAACCCGATTCTACCAAGGTTAATACATATCGATCAAGTAGGTTTGTCTCAGGCAGACAAGCCTCTGATAATACCTGTAAGATCATAAATATTATTGACCACGTGCACCTCACCGATTCAAAGGCTATACTGTACTACTAAGCCTGGATGCTGAAAAAGAGTTTGATAGAATAAAATGGACATTTCTAGATGGGACCATGCTGAAATTTGGATTTGGAGGCCCATTGCTGGAAGGAGTTAGAGCTCTCTACCAGAGACCTACAGCGTATGTGAAACTTCCAGGGGGTAACTCAGATTCAATTGTGATAAAAAATGGAACCAGACAGGGCTGCCCTCTGTCCCCTCTTCGCTTTGCCTTATCAATTGAACCTCTAGCTGCTAAAATCCAGGATGACGTGAATGTACAGGGAATCCCTATTGACGGAATAAACTATAAAATCTCCTTATTTGAGGATGATGTTATATTAACCCTAGCTAGCTGGCAGATATCCCTCGCCAATCTCCAGTTTATTTTAGATCAATTCGGCAAAGTATTGGGCTATAAAATTAATAATGGTAAGCCCTAAATGTATCCCTCTCAGCTTCAGAGATTAAGCTTCTGCAATTGAACTTCAATTATAAATGGAATTCCTCCCATATTAAATATCTGGGAATTAAAATTGCATGCTCGTACGAATCTCTGTATCTATCAACTTCCTTCCCCTATTTGACTAAATTAAAAAAGACCTGCAAGCATGGGATAAATTCCAGATTTCTTGGATAGGACTAATTATTTCAATCAAAATGAATATCCTCCCCAGGCTACTCTATTACTTCCAAACCCACCCAATCTATATACCTATCCCTGAGCTGAAAAATATGCAAAGAGAGATTTTTCAATTTATTTGGAAAGACAAGAAACTAAAAGTAGCAAGGTCGGTAATGTTAGCCTCAAGAGCAGGGGAGTGGGGGGCTTGGGAGTGCCAGATATTATAAAATATTATCAAGCGGCCCAGTTAAAATAAGTGGTGATCAGGAATAATGACCCAGCAACTTGCTGCTGGCCATTGAATCCTACTTTGCGAAACCCCTATCCCTCTCAGTGTCTTTGTGGTCCCCAATGCTCAAAGAGTCTACATCAGGGAGATTTTCCCTGGGATCGATGAGGTGCACATGGAATATCTGGTCCAAAAATAAGAAGAATTACGCATTAGCGTTATCCCCCTCACAGCTAACCCCCATTTTTAATAACCCAGGCTTTCCCTCTGGTTGCTCTCAAAGACAATTTAGCCAATTTCAAAATCTTAATATCAAAATAGCCACAGACCTACTGTAGTAGAAAAGGGGAAGATCCTATCCTACCACGAACTTCAGTGTAAATATCAAATTCAAGGCTTACATCTTTTCAAATTTCTTCAAATTAGCCATTTCCTCTCAACAATCTCCCATAATCTTATTTTCTCCAACCTCTCAAAGTTTGAAACCTACTGTAAGAAAGCAGAAAGGTCTGATCTCAAGAATATATCTGGGTATAGAATCTTAAGTAAATACTCTGAATCATAATGATATGTTAAGATGGGCTGAAGATCTTAATGTAGAGATAGATAGGGATGACTGGGAGGATATCTGGGAATTAGCAGCCAAAACCTCAATCTGTACAACAACGAAAGAAAATATATACAACATTTTATTTCAATGGTACCTAACTCCTAGTAGGTTGAGACAGATTTTCCCGGGAACCCCCGATCTATGCTCGAGAGGGTGCAGTCTTAGAGAAGATATGGCCCACATTTGGTGGACATGCCCATCTGTGCAGAACTTCTGGTCTATGATTCAGACTATAATTATGGATGTTACAGAATTAAGAATACCCCTAGACCCAACGACCTTATTACTGGCCAAATCAATCAAAAATCTCCCTCTACCTATGAAGCGGTTGATCTCCTTTATCTTGACCACAGCAAGATGCTCCATAGCTGCAGCACGGAATTTTTTTTTACCCTTACCAGAAGAACTGTAACTAAAAGAATAAATGAAGTAATGTACATGGAAAAACTAACGGCCCAACTGAAACAATCCACCGAAGAGTTCTATAGAACGTGGGAGCCATGACTTCAGAGTTAAGAAACTACAAAAAAACAGTAAGTGGTAAAAATCTTTATTTAACCAATACAAGATGAGGAACCCCAGACAAAAGGGTATTTGTCTGCCTGGGGAGATGTTGGATGAAGTGAATATCCCTCTACCCTTCCCCCCCCCTCTGCCTCCCAACCCCCCCACACCCACCCATCTTATTCCCCATGTCTCCCCCCCCCACACATTTCCCCTCCCGTCTCTCCTTTTCTTCTTCTCTGTTTCTATCCTTTTCTCTTTCTCTGTCCACATTGAACTTCTCTCACACCTAGATTTTTAATACATAACAAAAGAGACAAGCGGGCCTAAAGTCCGCCCAGTTTGCTCGAATATATAAAGTAATGATATATGCTGAAATTCAAAATGTTTTCTATATTCCTCTGTAGCTCCCAATAGAATAGAAAGATTGTATACTGTATTGTGCTCCTGCTGTAATGTTATAATCTGTGTATCTCTGTTCTGAAAAACACAATAAAAAAGATTGAAACAAAGCATTTTTTAGGTAATTGCTGCTTTTCTTTAAAAAGAAAAAAAGGAACATACTGTACGTTTACATTCAAAACACTAATAGGCATATAAAAACTCTATAAAATAATAATAATAAAGAGCCAATATATGAATGTTGTATTATATCCCAACAGCTATAAGGCAGGTCTATAGTACTGTGTGCATTGAGCCCCATGAAATACTTGCGATGTCAGCAACACAGGGTGAGTAGCCAAGTGATCAGTGGCTATATATTTCCAGGTATTGTGAGGAGGAGAAAGTGCTGAGGACAGCACTAAAGTGCCCGTGGGAGTCAGCAGCAGTGAAACGGCCGTTTCACATAGGCGCTTTGCCAAGGGAGGACATTTAAACATCTCTCATTACAATCCCTGGGCTATATCTATAAAGCTCTAATAAATCAGGAGGGTCATAATGGGATCTTATCGAAAACATAAACGGCTGTTATTTTCCTTGAGGTTAACTCGTACTCTCAAAGATAATTGCATGCAAAACAATACTGGAAAGAACGTGGCACATGAACGTTTAACTTAAGCAGTATAATTATGGGCAAGTATATGTGTACCGAGGTTCCTGAAGACAAAGCATAGGAACACTTATTTACTTAAAAAATAAAACAATTTTTTAAAAAACAAACATTTATATAAACAATATTGTCAAATAACCCTGAATCTTGATTAATCAATACTATAAATTGTGAGAGGTCAATATGGACCAATAGCCAGACACATTTAACTTAAAATTTCAACTATAAATCAAACAAATCCACAATATAAAATGTATACAAGAAAAAATCTTCCAATTACACGTGTAATCTTCTTTTCAAGTATTGAGGTATAGTCCTTATATGTCGAGGTTGATGGTAAATCCTATACTCCAATTGTTATGTGGAAGAAACACAGTCTAAAAACTTTTTTATATGATTAAGAACCCCTACACTAATACTGATCTAGTTGAGAGGCCAAATGTATACAACAAAGGACAAAATTACCCAATGCTACATCCAATGTGACTAACATATGCTATATTTAACACGAAGCTCTTTACGTGAGAAAACATGACTTAACTTTATATTATTTGCCTTTGAAGATACATGGTAAGGCTTAGCCTGATGTTAACTTTTCACTTACTGTATGGAGCTTTGTGGATCTGGGCCGCTTAGAGAAAAATGACAAAAATAAAGTACTACTCATTTTATACAGATTAAGGGCCATATTTATTAACCAGTGATGCATAACATGGAAGGCACCTAATAAGGCCATAACTGTAGCTGCTTCTACTAATCTAATTATTGGCAGCACACTGGGACCCACTCAATTTACAAAGAGTAAAGCTAATCCCGTTAACCCTTTGAGTGCTGAAAAGTCAAGGGGCAGAGAGCTACATCCTCTCTGGCACTCACGGTCACTTGCTTGCTCCGTCCCTGATGACGAAAGAGGAGGAGTCATCTCAGTTCCATCTGTCATCAGTTCAGATCCCCATCCTGAACTTCATAGGAGCACAGGAAGCAATCCCCTTAAGAAAATTAGCATTTTGGGCAGCACATACTGAATATAATACATAATGGGGCACCTAGGGTGCCAGAACTCATGACGTGGTCCTACATCTGGGGGCACTCAAAAGACTTAAATAACTGCTAATGGTCCAACCACAAACCTATACTGTGATCTGCAATAGCTTGTATCATCACATATTAGGGAATGCAATCTTATCAGAGGTTTCTCTTAGTTTTACTACCATTCATAAAACTCCTTTGTTGGATTTGTTGAAGTAAATCTTGGCACATATTTCATACGAATCCTTACCCTCTAGTGCGTTAACCCTTTCTATGTATTTTCTGTTACAGAACACAGTAACGGACCAACTACAAAAACGGTACAACAGATATCAGATATACACCTATGTAGGTGACATTCTTGTTGCTGTCAATCCATTCAGGAGCCTGGATCTGTATTCCTCACAGGTTTGTATATGTTTAAAACTTCCTAAAATTGTGCATTTTGTTTGGCCAAGCAAAAAATATAACCTTTTTAGTGCCAGATAAGCCCATAGCACAATGAGCTCTTATCAATTTCATTGCAATGTGTTGCAAGTGCCTCCAGGACAAGAGATGTGTGAATTATTCAGTATCATCTATGCTGATGACACCTAAATATACCTCTCCTCCTCCCTCTCTCCTGTCCAATGTTACCAACTGTCTCACTGCAAACTCCTCCTGGATGTTCCATCATTACCTGAAGTTTAACACATGTCCAAAACAAAATAAATAATCTTTCCCCCTTCATCTATCATCTCCTAAACCCAAATTCTCCCTCGCTGTCAATAATACTACAATCTGATCAACACACCAAGCCCGCTGCCAAAGGGTCATCTTTGACTCTGCCCTCTCCTTCATTCTTCACATTCAAGCCCTTACTAAGTCCTGCCGCCTCTCTCTTCAAAGTATTGCTAAGATATGACTTCTTCTCACTCATTATGCAACTAAAATCCTAATTCACTCACATCCTATTCCGCCTTTACTACTGCTTCTCTTAGTTATCATTCCCCTTGTCCACCTGTCCTAACTCCAATCCATCCAAAATGCTGCTGCCCGACTCATCTACTGTACCTCACTCGCTGCTCAACTTCTGCTTCTCCACTATGCAAATCCCTACACTGGCTTCCCATATCTTCTAGAATTAAATTTAAAACTCTAGTTCTGACTTACAAAGCTCTCAATGACACTTCCCCCCCCCCTTACATCTCAGCCCACATCTCCAGATATATCCCTAAACGTCCCCTTTGTTCTGTCCACAATATCCGCTTCTCATCCTGCCTTATTACCTCCTTTCACTCCCACCTACAAGACTTCTCCTGTGCTGTCCCTTCTCTCTGGAATTCCCAACCACGAATCATCAGACTCTCCCCCAGCATTCAGAGATTTAAACACTCTGAAAAGGCACCTTTTTAAGGAAGCCCATCTGGTATACTGCTGACTTCCACCCTATTGGTACCAGTTGTGTGGTTGGACCGTACTCCTTCCTGAGATATACTCCATCCCATAATGAGCAGCCACTTTACCTTTTGTTTCAACATTATCCCTTATCCCCTCTAGATTGTAAATTTTCATGAGCAGTGCCCTCATTACCTTCCTTATCTGTTTGCGCTAGTTTGCCCTTATTTGTATTTATATGCGATTGGGTTTATGTAATTGATGTCACTCTGTACCCCCCCTCACTGCAGAATATGTTGGCGCTTTATAAATAAACCATAATAATTATGGTTATGATTATCAGATCACAAACAAGCAATATCGCACAGATATCTCACAATGTATAACTCACGTTTTATGTGAGAAAAAGCTTACAATATATGTAAAACATTTCTCGCATGTCTAAAGAATACAATGAGTACTTTTTTTTAGCAATTTCATTTTTTCTAGTCAATTCTATTCAATATGTATTTTTTTTAGAGGTGGGGGGGCAAATGAAGAAATCTCGCTAACTCCTTTTGTGTTTCATATTTCTACACAGCTGACATACAGTAGATATATTTATCAACTTCATTCTCACACCTGATGTCCACTCCTGAGTCATAAAATGCCCATCACTATTATGATTATTGGGAATTATTCACTGAACTGCAATAGTTCTAATTGGGACACTTCAATGGAAATCTCTGTCGGACAGGGCCCCGATTAACAACCAACATGTTCAAGACTGAGGTTCTCATGTTTCTTCCTAAGCCAGGGCCTCTTGTCCTCTTTTTTTATCACGTGTGTATGTATGTGTGTATGTATGTATTGTATATCTTTATTTATATAGCGCCACATGTATACTCAGCGCGTAACAACGAATACAGTACAGGGAATTATAATAATACAAAAAGCTTAGCAAAATCAGACAATAGGAAAGAAAATTATAGATACTAACACTACAATTCACTCAATCGCCTAAGAATGTTACCTATGCATCATATTTCTCTCCTTCATTTCTCAAATTCTTGCTTTTATTAGATGCTGTAGTTTTCTCCTCCACAGCATTACTAAGATAAGTGCATTTTTCTGTTGCTCTATAGCTAAAATTACAATGCATGCACTTCTATTTCTCTCATCTTTACTATTGCAGCCTTCTGCTATCCAGCCTCCCTGTCTTACAGCTCCCACCTTACAAACTATTTTACTGCAAACCATAGAGTTACCCTGGAATAATAGCTACTAATTTATTCAAATCTATGCCTATATTAGTCTCGCATTTATTTTGCTGCCCCATGGTGTATTTTCTATTGGTTTTGAGGTTCCATGATTACAGTGCTTTTCTCAAATACTCTATCTGCTTCCCTGCTAGATATTAGTATTCAGCTCAGTTGTCCTCTTCCAGTGAAGCCAAGAGATCACCGCTGTCATTTATGCATTCAAGCAGTAGGTAATACATTATGATTTACTGTAGTTTGACATTCAGATGTGCAATATGATTTAAAAACATAATGATTCTGCCACACTGCAGGAATGCAGTCATAACGTAAATATAATATTTGGAAGCAGAATTCTGTGAATTTGGAGTGAACATGTATGTGAGAATATTATTTTATTTTTATTGAGACAAAATATTCTGCAGCACAGTACAATGACCAATGAAAGACAGATAAAATAGTAACATTGAAAGCAGCTAAGAAAGAGAAATACAATGCTTTATGCTTCTTGTGAACACAGGGGCTACAGTAATACAATTATGCAGTGGTCTGCAATGTACTGTATTGCTGACCCCTCAGTTATTGAAGATTACAATGTGCTTACTTATAAAGCAGGTTACAGTGAGGGGGACTTTAGTGCTGAAAGGACCTGCAAAGCAATGAATGTTGCATGAATAGCGCTGATGCTGAAGTAGTTAAAGAACACTGCATAAGCACATGATCACATTTTGGTGATTAGCCTCCTGAGGGACTGACATTAAAAAGTTTTAATATATAACATTTGCTTATATTATTTACATGCACTTTGAAGGGACACTTCATTATGATTTGATGTCAAACTGTATTTTGGGGGCAAAAGACATTTTTTTCTCCTATTTAGGGGTCTATTCTAGTAGCTTCGATAACCAACTCAACAAAGATTTTGAGCTGTTCTTGCAAAATTTCTGCCCCCAATAAAGAAATAAACACAACAACCCTACTATCCACCTCCTCTACCCCAACCCCCACCCCCCCCCCAACACATACAGTAAAGTAATGGGCAAAATTGCTATAATCCATATATGGATAATAGCTAATTTGCCCATTCAGAATCAAACATTTTCCAGTCAGCATAAATACAGTAAATAAAACTTCTACTTACCCCTGCCATGATAAAGGGCATCCTCGTCAGCATACTCCAGGTCCATGTCCTCCGTTGGCAGCAAGAGTACAATCAAAAATACAATCCAATGGTCCCTAACCCCTTAATAACTTTAGCGATTAAATACTGCTATAGTAATTAAGGGGTTAACCCACCCTCCCCCGCTACCCACCCGGGAGGCCTAACCACTCACCCAAGGGCCACTAGACCCTCTATTCATTGATTTGGCACAGTGGTACATCATACTCATATAATATGGGCATGATAAACCACTATAGCAGTCGATGGCCAACATATTTAAAAAATCATCTTCTTCTTTATTAACATCAGGTTTGCGTCTTGATAATAAGGAAGTAATTCACCACACAAAGTATTCATTGAATGTGTTCGCAATAGAAGAATGATCAGACAAAATCAAATAATAATTTTTGATAATGGAAAGATCTTGATGGATAGATGGCGCAAAAAAATTATTGCCTGTCAGTATTTTGAAGTGAAACTTCTTTGCTGGCGCCTACAGGGTTTTGATGGGGAAAATGTCATTCGTTGTCACAAAAACGCATGATGAAAGTGACATCATGATGCTTGGCGCATGCCCAGAAGGGTCCTTGAGCCTTGGCGCATGCGCAAAAGGATCCTCGGGCGCATCGCGCATACATAGAGGCATCTGGCGCGCATGCGCCAAAGGATCCTCGGGCCTCAACGCATTGCATAGGCGCAGATGCCTCCGGAGTGCAAGCGCAGAAGGATCCTCGTACCTCCAGCGTATCGAGCATGCAGATGCCTCCGGCGCGTATGTGCAGAGGCCTCCGGCGAAGCACCAACACTTGGGAGATTAAGACCACACACAGAGAGAGAGACACACACACAGAGACACACACACACATTTAGGGTACTATGCTATAAGAGTTCATAAGCCACTAATCGAGCACTTATCGGCCAAATTGCCTAGTGCTATTCCGTAAACCTCGATAAGTGGGCGATAAAAGAATGAATCAACAACATTTTGAGACTAAAAAAAAAAAACGCCGGTTGACCGGAGATAAGCCACTTATGGGCAGGTTCTGAAACTCGTGCAATTCTAGTAGCCTCGATTAGCTTATCGAGGGCTATCGAGGCTAATTGCGGCTATAGAATAGTGAGTTTCTCCCAAAATCCTCACGCCAGTAAAAGTGGCGTGAGGCTGGTGAGAATCTGCTGAGAGGCGGCGAGACGAGACATAGAACAAAAAATGCTTTTTTCCTGCATCGGATTGATGCTGGGTATCTCCGGAGCTGATATCTATTAATATCAGCACCAGAGACCCCCGGCATGAATCCCATGCGATAAAAATGTTTTTACAGTCAACTTCATTATCTTAGCGGCTAACTGCTAAGGCAATTAAGGGGTTAACCCCTCCCATTACCCACCAGGGGCCAAATACCCCCTTCACAAACCCCCGTTACCCACAATAATCATTAATACCCACCTCTTCTACCCCCACATGATTGATACCAAAGGCCGTGGGTGTCCTGGGGTCTTCAGTTGGTCCCCATGGGTGTCTGTGGGCCCTTGCATGGTCCCTAAGGGTGTCCATGGGTCTCAGGTGGTCCCAGCAGGTGTCTGTGGGCCCTTGGATGGACTCTGCGAGTCCCTGCTGGCCTGCGGTACCAATCCTATGGCACAATTGTTTCCCCAATATATTGAAATAAATACACCCCCTCTCCCCCCAAACCCCCAACACATGCAGTACAGTAAAGGGCAAAATAACTATTATCCAGATATGGATAATAGCTAATTTGCCCAATATAAAATAAAAAATTAGCCAGCATAAATAAATACTTACACCTGCCATCGTGAAGGGCGTCCTCATCAGCATACTCCAGGTCCATGTCCTCTGATGCCAGCAAAAATACATGAAAAAATACAATTTAATGGCCCCTAACTCCTTAATCACCCGGGAGGCCTAACCCACCATCCCGGGATCACTATACCCACCTTCTACACATTGATTGGTATTGTGGTGCATCATGCTCATACTGTATTATATGGGCATGACAAGCCACAACAGCAGTCAATGGTCATCCTAATAAAAAAAGCATGAAGGCCAAAAATACATAATAATAAAAGATATACTCAAGCACCTAAACACCCCAATTCAAGAAATAAAAGCACTAGCCAACCAATTAAATAAATAAATAAAAGCATTAGCCAACCAATCAATGTAATAAATAAAAGCACTAACCAACAAAACAATTAATTAATTTTAAACACTAGCCAACAAAACAATTTATAAATTTAAACCAGTAGCCAACAAAAAAAATAATTAATTAATTTAAAACGCTAACCAATCCTAAAATGTACAAGCCATAGAAATTCCAAATCAATTCAAAACAAGCATTTGCCAAATAATGTATTGGCTGTCACTGTATTTATCTGTACTTTAAAGGGGCACAGATTAATACATTATCAGTCAATGGGCAATCACAAACATAAAAATAAAAAAATACAATTAAAAAAAACCTGTAAAAATAAAATTACATACATTCAATATTTTTCTTACCTTTAGAAGCATTGACCCTCCGAATCCTGGCATTTCTGCAAGCTCTCGTACCGCGACGTCATCAATGTCAATCCAACGCCTTCCACCTTGAAGATCCGGAACAGGTAACAAAATTCTTCTTTTTTATCTTCTTTCACATTCTTCAAGCTTCTTCTGTCATTATTTCTTTCATTTCTTTAATCTTCTTCTTTCCTCATCTGTCAATCCAACCCCATGGTAAATCCCAATGGATGTTGTCTGGTCATCTTCTTTCTGTTAACTGAGGCGTCCAGGCCTTATATATGGCCTGTGACGTCACATTTTCAGGTCAGATGTTACATCTCCAATCTGATTGGCCGCTGTATCATGTGTCCGCCTCTATTTTTTTAAGGATGTGACATCAACTCCAAGGGAGGTACGTCACATCCTTGAAACCACATGGCTATATCACATGGTATTACAGCCAATGGGACTGAAGACAATCCCATTGGTTGCTGCAGCATGTGATAGGTTACGTTAGTTCAAAAGGATGTGACATCATCCCTTAAAATGTTGTCTCAACCGTTTGAACTAATGTAACCTATCCCATGGTACAGCAAACAATGGGATTAACTTCAATACGATTGGCTGTAATACCATGTGATATAGCTATGTGGTTTAAGGATGTGATGAACCTCACTTGGAGATGACATCACATGCGTAAAAAAAAAAGGTGGTCACATGATACAGCATCCAATCAGCTTGGAGCTGTACCATCTGACCTGAAAATGTGACGGCACAGGCCATATATAAGGCCTGTACGCCTCATTTAACAGGAAGAAGACGACGAGACAACATCCATTGGAACTTACCATGGGGTTAGATTGACAGGTGAAGAAAGAAGATTAAAGAAATTAAAGAAATGATGACAGAAGATAGAAGGTGAAAGAAGAATTTTGTTACCTGTTCCGGCTCTTCAAGGTGGATGGCGTTGGATTGACTTTGATAATGTCGCGGTACGAGAGCTTGCAAAAATGCTGGGATTCGGAGGCTCAACACCTCTAAAGGTAAGAAAAATATTGAATGTATGTAATTTTATTTTTACCGGTTTTTTTTAGGCAGACTAGCGGTACCTTGCCTAATATCGTACTATAAAGCGACTCAACTATGCCAAATCTTTCAATGGCAGACTAACCCAGAATTGAAAAGATGGGTAGCATTAGAGAGTGAAGTTTGCTCCCCAATGGAGTTAAACAATCTAATTTGGAGTCCAAAAATAGCACGGGAAGCTATAAAATCGCTGTTATCCTCTATGGCCAATTCATTGTCAATCTGGGAGGCATCTAAATTTAAATGTGGTTTGACACCCACTTAACATTCGGGATGCACATTGATACCCTGACATTCAAAACCTATGCCAAACTAGGTGTACTTTATAGGAACAAATCCTCCCTAAGTCTGCTGGTCAGAAAGCGTATCGCACAGCAGATGCTAATGCCAATTATTAACTATGGAGACAAAGTATACAGCTCGGCACCCCAAACCCACCTTAGCAAACTTGACACCCTCTACAATTCAATATGCCGTTTTGTTCTCTAATGCAACTACAGTACAACACACATCACTGTGAAATGCTCAAAGAACTAGATTGGTCATCACTTGAGTCTAGGCGCAAAATTCACCTTTCCTATCTTGCCTTGCAAATACTTTCTGGGCAAGCTACCCATCTATCTGAACAAGCTCTTCACCCCTACCACACGCAGCACTTATCTGAGATCTGACTCCAAAAGACTGTTCATGGTCCCAAGGCTCAACAAAGTATCCAGCTGCTCCTCCTCTTACCGTGCATACTGGAACAACCTACCGGAGACTCTCACATCCACCACCAGTTTAAGTTCTTTCAAAACTAAGGCTGTCTCACATTTTAATCTGGTCTGTAACTGTTACATATTCCTATAATATATATTATATTTAACTGTGCATGCAATGTCTTGACCTGTATATAATATATACCCTGTTCAGTTATGTAACTGTATTTATAACCATGTATTATTTGTCATCTTAACTCTATGCCCAGGACATACTTGAAAACGAGAGGTAACTCTCAATGTATTACTTCCTGGTAAAACATTTTTATAAATAAATAAAAATACTAAAAATACACTGATGACCCAATTATGGGGAAATCCACATTTTGCTTCGGTTGTGGATAGTGTCAACTTCTCAATATGAAAAAAAAATAGTATACTTAGACTAAGAGATCTAGATGGTAATAATAAGATTAAATCATTTGAACAAATTAAATCTGACAAAAATATCCCTCAATCGGAATTCTATAGATACCTCCAGAGCAGGGCTTTTTACCCTTACCCTTCATTGACCAAGTTTGAAAATCTCTGTCTTATAGAGACTGATACACGCGGACTCACATCACAAATATATAGAGAAGTAATTGGTTCTGGCCCTAAAGTAACCCCAAAATTAGGGTATATTACGAAATGGGAAACAGACCTTGGAGAAGTCTTAGAACTGGAAGAATGGACCCGGATCATTACGGCAGCTTCTAAAAGCTCGATATGCATGACATTATAGGAGAATGTATATAAGGTACTAATGAGATGGTATCTTACCCCAACTAAACTATTGAAATGTATACCAGAATACTCCCCATTGTGTCCGAGACAAGGTGGAGAGTCCGCAGACCTTTTACACATGCTGTGGTCCTGCCCTCGGATTGTCACCTTATGGGACAAAATCAAAGATAGGCTTCAGAGGGTTTTAGACCTCACAATTCCCCTATACTCATGACTCTAAACTTCTTCTAAACAGACCAATACCGGGCCTAGCCAAAGGGGAACTTAAACTAGTTACTCACTTCGCAACAGCAACGAGGTGCGAGATCGCAGCATTATGGAAACAGAACGCAATTCCTTCAATTCCCAAATTTCGGAATAGAATTTGGTTTGTACATTATGCCAGATGGAAAAATTGACGAGTTTGGTCAATGACACTGGCGAAAATTTTCTAAAAGTCTGGACGCCATGGATGGCCCAGACAGATATCCCAGGGGTTGAGATATTCACAATACTGCTTTGATAGTTCTAGATGCATTCTCCTCTGATGACAGTGTGAAGTCATTGCCATCTAGAAACCCTGAGACCAATAGAGTTAGTACCAATCTTATCCCACACATGATCTGAGGACACAACTCTTTAATTACACTCAAAGACCACATGCTTTGACAAAAGTTCATAGGAAAAGAAATCCACAGAGGTGAACATACCCGCTCCCCCCATCCCACACTTCACTCGCACCTCTCCTTCTCCTCCCCCCCCCCCCATCCCTCTCACTTTATATTTTTATCGCTTTCTTTTTGATCGTGATGTTAAATATGATTGATATTGATCATTTCATAGAAACAATGGATGTATTGTATGCTTTGTTCCTGTCCTGTTTTGAAAACCAATACAAATCTAAGTTATATAAAAAAAAAAGAAATGCAGGATGTGCATTAAAAAAAAAAACACCTTGCAATTCAAGATGATTTATAGGGGGATAAATCATGAATGATATATAATCAAATTCTGTTCTTTTTTAAACAGTATTCACAAATTTACATAGGAGCAAAGAGGACTTCCAACCCTCCCCACATCTTTGCTGTGGCTGATATAGCATATCAGTCAATGGTTGAATACAATTCAGATCAGGTAATGGTGATTTACTGTATATTTATTCTGAATATTCATTGCAAAATAGAACAATATATGTGATCCATATGTTTTCTATTTTAGTGCATAGTTATTTCTGGAGAAAGTGGTGCAGGAAAGACAGAAGGTGCCCATCTTTTGGTCCAACAACTTACTATCCTTGGGAAGGTATGATACCAATTTAACTTTGTGTAGCCCTGCTTCCTAGCGAACACAGGCCACTACCATATGCTATATTACCTGTAGGCTCACAGGGTCTGAGCCCCTGCCACAGAGAGCCCGGGGCACACACAATATCTAGAACTTGGTGCAGCGCCTCCACCTGCGACAGCTTCCGCCCGAGGGGAAGTGGGTCTTCGCAGGACTTATATACATAACACACACACAGCAATATCCCTTAACCAATTAACTTTACTTGCATTAACCATATATATGTTATACCAACAGGTGTCCCTCCCTGGAGGAGACACTATACTCGGCGTCTCGTTGAACGCTCACCCTCCCTTCTCCCTTCACAGGGTGATCCCACCCCGTGTCCAGTTCCCCTTGGGAATAGTTCTCCCACCCTCAGTGAGTCAATGAATGTGTATGAGTGTGACTGCGCAGCCACTGTGTCCTGAATGAAGAATGGTACCGTTGGTGCACTTTAGAATTACCTGCCGGGCACTCCAGTACCCGGTGTGGCTACAATCTTCACAAAGGGTCAGCGAGGTGTAGATGACATCACCCGTAGGTGTCTAGGGTGATCCCACCCAGACACGCTGCGGCTCGATAGCGGGGTCTGCGCCCAGACCTCCCGCCAACTTAGAACTGTCCCAGCGGTGATAATGTGGCAATAAGGGAACCGGAACCTAACTATGGCCAGTCCCTAGCTCTGCTTGTCTCTACGGGGACTCAGGGCCTAACTGGGCCTGGGGTATGCGGCGTAAGTAGGGGGCGGTCTGCCTCCCCACACCGAAGCTCCTTCTCCTCTCCTCTCCAACCAACTCTGACTCACGTGCGCGCAAAACACTTCCTTTTCCTCCTGGTCTCGCACCTCATTGGCCCAGGCGCATCACGGGGACCCGCGTGGGCTGCTGGGACCCGTCGTGCTCTACCTCCTTCACATGCTTTCTCTCACCCTCGCTCTGCGCATGCGCAACCTCTGCTAGGCTAAGTCTGTGCTGGCGCCAACCACAACATGGCGGCTCTCTTGCGCGGAACCTCCGTTATCGGAGTGTTCCCTAACTGCAACATACCCACCCATAACAACAAAAGGGTGAAAAAGGGGGTCCGGCTACATTTGTTTTCTTAAATGTATATTAAAATGTTTGTACAGAGTTGTAGTACAACAGATGCTTCCAAATCACAGTACAGATTCATGGAAGTTAGATATGCATGATGGTGAGAATGTGACCATTCATACTGTAAATGGTTGTTTTCAGGTAATTCCACATACTGTATCATATTCTCAATGTGTCCAATAGTACTTCAATCTGATTTTTTGAGACTTGAAATTGGGTTTCCCAAAACAAACTGTTTTTAAACACCGACAAGAATGTAACAATGGTATTTGGGACCAAGGCTACATTTCTAAAGCTACAATGATGGAGCTTCAGATCAGAACCAGCTCTAATACCATCTTAGCCCCTGTTACTAATTTAAATATCTGAGCATATGGTTTGACTCCCATTTAATATTTGGGTGGCACAATGATACCCTGACATTCAAAACCTGTGCCAAACTAGGTGTACTTTATAGGAACAAATCCTCCCTAAGCCCGCTTGTCAGAAAGCACATCACTAATTATAGACTATGTGGACATAGTATATGGTTGAGCACCTGAAACTCACCTTAGCAAACTAGACATCCTCTACAATTCAATATGCCGCTTTGTCCTCCAATGTAACTACAACACACATCACTGCGAAATTCTTAAAGAACTAGATTGGTCATCCCTTGAGTCTAGGCGCAAAGTTCATTTTTCCTGTCTTGCCTTCAAATACTTTCTGGGCAAGCTACCCGTGTATCTGAACATGCTCCTCACCCCTACTGCATGCAGCACTTATCACCTCAGATCTCACACCAAAAGATTGTTCACAGTCCCAAGGTTCTACAAAGTATCCGGCCGCACATCCTTCTCTTACGAGCACCTCACAGCTGGAATAATCTGGTTGAGACTCCCAAATCCGCCACCAGTCTAAGTTCTTTCAAAACTAAAGCTGTCTCACATTTTAATCTGGTCTGTAACTGTTTCATACGCCTAAAAGATAATATATGTTAAACTGTTCATGCAACGTCTTTATACATAATGTATAACCCTGTTCACTTTAAGTAACCATGTATTTGTAACCATGTACTGTATTTGTAACCATGTATTTGTCATCATAACTTTGTGCCCAGGACATACTTGAAAACAAGAGGTAACTCTCAATGTATTACTTACTGGTTAACTTTTTATAAATAAATAAATAGTGTGGTTAAGGTCCTTATTAGAGATGGACACAATCTTCATCCGAGTTTGAGAATATGGCGAATCTTGAACCATGTGTAAAAACTCCAAAAGTGAATTACCCTATTGGAAACCATGTACTTTAGTGTGACAAATGTTGGCAGTTTTTCTCCAGGACCTTTGGTAGCTACTTTGCAGTTGTGGTTAATAATTGTATAAGGATAAAAATGAAACAAAATCCAGGCAGCTTTTGATTATACACTTACAATACAAGAAAAAGCTTGACAATTTTTTTTGGAAAGTGGCCTCACTCATCCCTAGTTTACAAGAAAAAATTGTCTTGATGCACTGTAGTATTGTTTTTCTTGTGGTTGTGTCAAGTTTCCTGCATTCAGCTCAGATTAGTTATCCTGAGAGATTTACACCATCCCAGACTTTGCCAAATTGTTTTTTTTTTACATTAGTAGAAAAGAAAAAAATGACACACTGGGCAAATATCTTATATCTTATTATAATGCAATATATTATTGTAAATATATATTATTACATACTGTATGCTTCCTAACTCTATTTACACTCCTCATATTGAAAGCTGATGTACAGTACATGTAAACAGGAACAAATTACTCTGATACTTTTCATCAGTTTTGCTCCAACATTGTTAACACTGTATGGTAATGCCTACAATGAAAAATAAGCATTCAGATCTATTTCCAACTGAGAGATAATGGTTGCAGGCTTATGACTGCTAGTGAAATATTATCATGTACGGTATTTGGTTTAAATGTATTTAGAGCAAAATTAACACATCATTTAATGTAATCATTTAAATCTTGTGGCTCTTTGCACCAAGTTTTGGGTCATGTGCACCAGCTTACGATTTAGTGTCAGTAGGAGCAGTGACGGGAGAGATACACGATGCACACATATTGAGATGCATCACATTCTACATCTCTGTGTGTTACTTTTTAATTTTGCTTTTGCATGAAAAAGACGCATTTTCTTTATGCTAATAAATCTCCCCCGTTGTGTTTATAAATTTCTATTACTATTATTATATAACATTTCTACTTTTACACTAGTGTAGTTAGTGTCAATGGAATAAACAATAAACACTGATTAATGGAAACTATTTGTTTTAACATATCGTACTAAAGATAAATAAAATTCCATAACGTCCACATGTTTTTCTCATATCGCTGATTTTTAAGCCCTACATTTCATTTTGAGTTTCAATGTTTTTCATTGGGTGTTCACTTTAACTCGGGTTCACATAGATTCTGAGATTGACTGGTAATGACAGCCATGTTTGAATAGAGCTTTTAGAATGAGGATATCAAAGAAAGATAAATGGACCAAACACAAAAAAAAAAAAAAACACACATTTAAAATAATAGAAAAAAGAAAAAAATGTGACTAAAGCGCTAAAGTTTAAACACCAACTAAGTATAACAATAGTGAAAAATAACCTTTAAATAAAGGTAGGCTGCCTAGTACCTACTGCTAGTACAAACAGAATACAACGTGAAAAAAGAAAACCTGGCGCCAAATGTTCAAATGGAAAGTCAGCACGTGCTGTTGGACTGTGAACCCCAGAGAGACTGCCTCCATCACTGGCACATTCCTTGTGCACCACGGAAGGGATTTCGGGCGAGAGTACCGGCGGAGCAGAGCATACACTCTGCCAGGACATTCCCCTGCGCCTACAGGACACTGTTATACCACCGCTTGTTATCACCCTGCTTGTCGTAAGTAGGGTTTTGATTTTACCATCTCCGGATGACCAGCTGCCCTCCATTTGCTTTCAATGCTGTTTTTATGACATAGTTCTTTTTTATTAAAATCATTTTTAGTTTGTCACTAGGAGTCTCACTGTTTTATGTTATATAGTGGTATACTGAGTTACCCAGCAGTTATACGCTATGATTTGTGTTTGTTTTTTCTTCTCTCGTTTCATGGCCTGTTAAGCACTCGTGCGGATACTTTGAAGATCACAGGACTTTCCATTTGAACATTTGGCGCCAGGTTTTCTTTTTTCACACATTTAAAATAAAGTATCAAATTTTTTAAGGAAAACTGCACAAGATAAAAAAATATTGTGATACCTAACAATTAAAAATAAATATATTCTAAAAAGTAACTAATAAGTGAAAAGTGAATTTTGTTTTTAAAGTGTAAACAGGATGTGAGTACTGTGTTGATTAAAAAACAAGTTCATTTAATCACGTAAACTGCAGTGGGTAACAGTGAATATCAATATTCAGCCACAAAGTGCCGTCTTACCAGAAATCCACCAAGTGCTCAACTTCCGCTGACTCTAACAAAAGCTCAAGTGGCAATGGCAAGAGTGGTAGCAATGGGCATTGCACAGATGACATAACAAAGAGTAAATGCTGCACACCACAATATGATAAAGAGTGATACAATTACCGGTGCTCCCATCAATGTACGATCGGCTGCATCCAATCCACGGCATACAAAAAGGTATGAAGATGGGGCACACGGATTTCCAAAATAAAGAAATTTATTAAAGCATACACAACATTTCGACCTTAAGGTCTTTGTCAAGTGCACAAAGTGCCACTTTTTGCACTTGACAAAGACCTTAAGGTCGAAACGTTGTGTATGCTTTAATACATTTCTTTATTTTGGAAATCCGTATGCCCCATCTTCATTCCTTTTCATTGCACAGATGACACCACCATTCCAATTTCATTATTGGAATTGTAACCTCAAAGTAGGAGGAAGAGCAGCAACGGATATGCTATTGTGCTTGTTTCTAAAGATTTGCATCCGCCTCAGATCAACCGGTTCCTTTAGTCCATGGATTAGTCTCAAAATGGGTGATCCACCTTTTTCGTTACTTTTTTTCTATCACTGACAATCCACTTTGTGGATTAATAATCTGTGTTCGGATTATTAATAATCTGTGTTCGGATTATTAAAAATCTGCACTTGGATTAAATCGTGGGAGGGGGATTTCTCTCTCTACCTCTCTGTGGATATATCCATCTGGGGATTTTTAACAGTCTCACAATGGATTGTGGAATGCGTGGATCTGTTTCTAAAAAATCTATCCGAATTGTATCCAATGACTGTTTTGGATTAATCCGTCCGGTTTGAAACTAGAACAATCCATCAACGGATTTTGCACAGTGGAATGGATTTTTAATGGAAAGACCTCAACATTCTGGGAAATGGATTTTGACAGTTCCATCCATCCCTACTTATTTTTACTGTTAGTATTAATACTAGTACTATTCACGTCCTACCTATCCCACAGTGTTTCACTCTCTGGTGTCTCTTCACTTTCTCTTTCTGTTGGTGTCCCAGAAGGCTCTGTCCTTGGCCCTCCACTATTATTACTCTATACCTCTTCTTTTGTTGAAGAAATACAATCTTTTGGATTTCCGTATCATCTCTATGATGATAAAATCCAAATTTACCTCTACACTCCTGACCTCTCTCCTCTCTCTTGTTTCGTGTTACCAACACTCTCTCTGCAATCTCCTCCGGGATATCCCACTGTTATCCAAAGCTTAACATTCACATTTTCAAGGAAGCCTATCTAGAAAACCCCTAACATCGACTACCCTCTCCCCTCCTCTAACCCTATTGGGGCTGTCATATTAGGGTGTGTGTCATGACAAGAAATCCTCCCAAGAACTTTAGGTTTCCACTGCCACCAGAGCTTGTAGGGTGGCTCAACAATTGCATAGCCCCTAGTGCTTCCCGAGACTCAGGTGATAACTAGTAAAACTGGGAGCTAATAAACTTAGTTTTTTTTAAAGGGGGGTACAACTACACATATTACAAAACCTAGGACAGATACAAATAAAAGGGGAAAATACTCTCAAAAAAAGTTATTCACTGTCCTCCAGGATGCTGTCTAGGCTAAGCGATCCTAGGCTCTTTTAGTCCATGTGAGCGTCTGAATTTGAGCCTACGAAACAGTCCAGGAGGGGGCAACAGTCCTCTGGTTACTTTCCAGATGTCCAGGGAACAAAACAGGGAAAGGGCTAGTAGCCTCCTGGGTACATAGCCCAATCCAGTTGATAGCCTCCTGACTTCCTGGCTGATGTTGTGGGAACTGCTATCTATGGATTGTGGATACCACAAAACATCTTGGTTCTCTACCAGGAACACAAAGAGAGATCTGGCTAGGAGCCTCCTGGCTACCTAGCCTTGTGTGGTGGGGACCACCACCCTCCTCAGCTCGATGCCCCAAAACATACCTCTGAAGGGTACCAAAGCTTTGCTCTCAAAGCAGTTCTTCTCCAGCAGAAGGTCACAGAGGACCTGCAGCTATTATGGGATCATCCATGGAGCTTCTCTCCATTGAGACTCACCAACACGATCCGGACCTCAAATAGTCCCTATCTGATTCCACAAAGACTGTAGCATCTATGTGGTGAGGACCCTCTGCTGCATTCTATGCAGGGTTCTCACACAGTCCTGTGTCAGCTCTTTCAGCTCCCTGTTGATCCATGAGTCTGGTTGGTTATATTAGCTGGAGTTCCTATTCACAATATGGGAACACCAGATGTGGATAATCTCAGACAGGAAGGAGTCCAGCTTGGCTCAGAGCGGTTAGAGCAGGAAAATGCCTCAGCTTTGAAATGCATGTCCCCTCAGCAAGTGGTCGACCTCTGCCTGGTTCCTCACAATATGCCTATCTTAGGCAAAGGCAAGCAAGGTGATTACCTTGGGTCTTCTCCCTTCTCTACCTCATCTGTCGGTGCCGGGATCCAACATCTGACTGAAGGAGGTAGCTGAAGTAGGGAGCGTGGAGTGCCTGGACCAGCGCAGGACCAGCCCTGTCCAGGTACACAAAACCCAAGAGAACCATGTAGTTATATGCACATACAATGGCTTCCCCCTTTCCAGGCATAAAATGCCCGATACAGCCCCAGCTCTCTTGCAGAGGTTGTCCAGGGTAAATCCTTTCAGGTCCAGATGGTCCAGTGAATGAATGTTCATGTTTTTAAGCACATCACTGTTTTTACACACGGGTATTAAAATAGTACACAGATACATGGGCAAAACCCTGGTTCCCAACATTAACCTATGGTTGCTCAATATTAACCCATTAGTTATCAGAGTACAATCTGAAAGCATAAGGCAGCAGGACAGGGCTACGCCTTTATGTTAAAAGCCATGCTGTAATTTGCATCACAGGGACCTGCTGTGAGGATGGACAAACACACTAACAACCCCTACGATCCACAACCTCAAACCTAAATGGGATCAGCTGTACGACAGGACTATACTCCATCCTGAGGCATCATCCATCCCACAACGAGTAGCCGTTTTACCTTGTGTTTCAACATTGCCCCTTATTCCCTCTAGAGCGTATGATCTCAAGAGCAGGGCCCTCATTAACTTTTGTATCTGTTTGCACTTGTTTGTCCTTATTAGGTTTGTCATTCTGTTTATTTAATATACATAGATACATGTATAGAATATGTTGGTATTTATAATAATGTTACTAATACTAAACCTGGAGAAAGTCCTGCCATGACAAGGGAAGTTTCTATTTCTGCACTGTTTATACTACACTTTCTGATACTGCACAGCAGTGTGACACTGACTACTCTGCTTCTGTGGAAAACAAAACCAATAACAGTACTAATATTATTGATGAAAATCAAGGTGATCAACAGTGTACTGCTAATGTAATGTGGGAAGCACCAGCCAGTCAAGTGCATCTTATGTCTAATATGCCAGGCTAAAAACAAAAAAGATCTCTTCTCCAGCCTGGAACATATTCTATCCTGACCCAGACAACAAATGCTTGGCTCTTTGCAGCGTATTAAAGCGCAGGAAATAACTTTAATACCTTTGACCTTCGGCAATGCTACCCCACATGTCGAGATGTCATTCCCTTGATTAACAGTCAGGCCAAAAAGTGCTAGCAAGTGGTAGAGCGGATGCGATTTCAAATGACTTTCCCATCTTCAGAATAGTCTACCACAGCGACACTCACTGCTGCTTTTGATGATGCAGATGCAGTACTCTCCAGAATTGTGTACTTATTTCATTATAAACCACTAATTACACTAGTGCCACTAGTTTAAAGCTAAAGTATGATTTATCATGCTATATAGAGACTCATTGGTCTCTCTCTATAGATGACTACATCAATGTACTCATTTTTGGGGGGACTTAGGATCACTGGTTTACTTTCCACTAGAGGGATAATAGGCTATAGCTGTGGTTATCAAACTTTTCTAGGAACCCCAGAATTCGATTTTGAAATTCTGGGGAAAATCCAACCTTCTCCTCCTGTCTCTTGCCCACATCTCTCCCCCCCCTCCTCTGTTGTCCCCGTCTCTCTCCCCGTCCTTCTCCCCCCTCCCGTTGCCCTCGTCTCTCCCCCCTCACTTTCCCCCTTATGCGCCCTCTCCTCCTCACACTCTCCCCTTGCGTTCGCACACACACTCTCCCACTTACACATGCACACACTTACACACACACTCTCACATATACACACTCACAGACACACTCTCCCCCACACACATTCCCACTTACAAACACACATATGCACACCACTCTCCCACTTATATACACACACACACTCCCACTTACACACACACACACACACTCCCCCCAACACACACACACACTCCCCCACACACACTCTCCCCCGCACACATTCCCACTTACAAACACACACACACACACTCTCCCACTTATACACACACACACACACACACTTTCCTACTCATATACACATACACTCCCACATACACACACACACACGCACGCACGCACGCACGCACACACATACACACACGCGCACACGCACACACACACACACACACTCTCTCTCTCTCTCCCACACACACACACAAACTCTCCCCCACACACATTCCCACTTACAAACACACACACACTCGCTCCTACTCATATACACACACACTCCCACTTACACACACACACACTCTCTCTCCCACACACACACACTCTCCCCCACACACATTCCCACTTACAAACACACACACACACTCTCCCACTTATACACACACACACTCTCCTACTCATATACACACACACTCCCACTTACACACACACACACACACACACACACACACACACACACACACACACACACACACACACACACACACACACACACACACACACACACACACACACACACACACACACACACACACACACACACACACACACACACACTCTCTCTCTCCCACACACACACACTCTCCACCACACACATTTCCACTTACAAACACACACACACACACACACACACACACACACATACTCTCCCACTTATACACACACACTCTCCTACTTATAGACACACACACTCCACTTATATGTACACACTCCCACACACACTCTCTCACTTATACACACACAATCCCACTTATACACACACACACACACACACACACACACACACACACACACACACACACACACACACACACACACACACACACACACACACACTTTTCCACTTACACACACACACAGACACACACACACTTATACACACACTTTTCCACTTACACTTACACACACACACACACACACACACACACACACACACACACACACACACACACACACACACACACACACACACACACACACACACACACACACACACACACACACACTCCCACTTACACACACCAACCCCCCCCCTCTCCTCACTCCCTCTGCGAGAGCAAGCACCCGCCCTCTCAAAATCCTCTCTCTCCCACTTGTCAGTGGCGCCGACAGGAACAGGCAGGGATGTGAAGTATAGCAGTGACTGTGCGTGCAGCAGCTGCTGCTGAGCTCGGGAGCAATCAGGTCACTGCTATGTGGGGGTGCCGCCATGCCGCCGGGCCTGAGACATGTATGTACGCTATGTCTTTTTTATTTAGTGCCATTAATGTACATAGCGCTTCACAGCAGAAGTAAACATGACAATCATCTAAATAACAAATAATACAAATAGCAGATCATGGGAATAAGTGCTTCAGACATAAAAGTAACATTTACTGTAGGAAAAGTAGTCCCTGCTCTGAAGAGCTTACAATCTAATTAGTAGGTAGGAAGACCGTACAGAGACAGTAAGAGAGTGTTCTGGTAAGTGTGTCTGCAGGGGACAAAGCTTTATGTATGAGGTGTATAGTATCATCCATGGAGCTACTCATATACTTCGTTAAGCAGGTGTGTTTTAAGGTGGGTCTTAAAGGTTGATAGACAGGGGGCTAGTCGGGTATTGAGTGTCAGTGTGAAAGGTTTAAGGCGGGAGAGGGCTTTAGATACAAAGGGAGTAGAGAGAATACATCCTTGAGTGGAACGCAAGAGTTGGGATGGTGCATAGTGAGAAATTAGGGCTGAGATGTAAGTAGGGGCAGAAGAGTTTAAAGCTTTAAAAGTGAGGAGCATAATTGAGTGTGTGATGTGGGATTTAATAGGAAGCCAGGAGAGGGATTTCAGCAGGGGAGATGCTGAGACAGATTTAGGAAAGAGTAGAGTGATTTTGGCAGCAGAGTTTAGCATAGATTGTAAGGAAGACATGGAACAGGGACTGGCGGCCAATCAGAGTACGGATCATAACGGGACAGCCAATGACAAGCTGGAGGCTCATCTTGCTGCCCCGTCAGAGGAGGGGTGTGCTCAGGGGTTCAGGTAGCCAGTGAGCGGAAAATTTGAACTGGCCAGTGGGAACCATGCATACAAGCTCCGTCTCGGCAATGGCTTCCACTGGCCAGCCCAATACCTCCTGCTGGGTAGGCTCTACAGTGTCTGGAAGGAACAAAGAGTCTTCCCCAGGGGGAGCCTTGTCTTTGGACCTGGTTCTCCGCCCTTGCCTGCTCCCCAGATGACCCGACACCTCATCGCTCCCATCCTCCCCTTTGAACCACTATTTCTATACAGGCACTCCAGCTAATCGAATTCCCGGGGCTGCCTCCCTAGAGATAAATACACATTCCTATACATTTCTAAAACATGGGCTTGGGAACTTAGGTTGTAAAACTTGTTCTCACAACTTGGTTTTAAAACTTGCTAGTAAACCTTGCATTCCTTGCATTCACTAAGGAACTTTCTGTTTGTGTGTTTACTAGTATTTATATCCTTATTTGCACCACTGCAAATCACTACTAATTCTATTACTATTAGGCTGATGCAGGTATCTTTTCCCCTTCTCTCCCTTTACCCCATCATTTTGAAACTTGCTCTCAGCTCGTTTTAAAACTTGGCTCTGGAACTTGCTGGCTGGGCAATACATTGCATAGGGAAAATACCTTTATTACAATACACACTCGTCCCGCCAAACAGGCTTGTTTACCGGGGAAGAATTACAGTTCACCCAGTAATAAAGTCCAGAAACATTTCATATATATTTTGGTCCATTTTGATCCCCAGTATCCACTATTAGGGTCCCGTTCCTGAAGTCACAGTTTTGTACCTAAATTACCCAAAGGGTCAAAACATACACACTTTCCCCGGCTTATGAGTGCATGTAAATGGCCGGGGAACCACGGTTGTAGGGGTAGCTAGCCAGGCTTCACCTTTATTATTAAGGCTGGCTTCCCCTACCATCACAGCCACATAAAAATTATTGCTGTGGTAAATAGACCATAATCACTGCATTAACACAGATGATGTGGATTTAGTTAATATGATGAGTTGCATTAACGCTGGCGCGTTATTTAACAGAAAGCAATTATTATGCATGTGTTATTTAATGCGTTATTTCAAGTTAACGTGGTAATAATATCTGCTACATCTGTAGGTAGATACATAAAATTGGTGTTTAACACTGATAGCTGCACATTTTTCATTTATTGACCTTAAATTGAACTAGACCAAAGACCTACACATGGTTGTGAGTGTGAGTAATAGGCCATGAGAGGCTACACACTTGAATGGGCTGTAAGGTATACACCAGCATCGGAAGGTGCTTTATAAAGTAGCTCTGTTTAATAGTAATAATAATAATAATATGTTCTTGTATAGCACTGCTAGTTTTACGTAGCACTTTACAGAGACATTTTTCAGGCACAGGTCATTGAGCTTACAATCTATTTTTTAGTGCCTGAGGCACAGGAAGATAAAGTGACTTGCCCAAGGTCACAATGAGCTGACACCAGGAATTGAACCAGCTTCAAACTCAGCGCCAGTCAGTGTCTTTACTCACTGAGCCACTCCTTCTCCATTTAATAATTATAGCTCTTTATGTTGTTTGATTTTATTTGGTAAGTTTCTTGGTATATATCTTGTGGGGGGAATTGTGTGAGGGGGAGGGAATTGGCTTGACGGAGGAAGAGGAGAGAGGGGGTGAGTGAGGAAAAGAGGGAGTAAGAGTGAGATGCAGGGGAGAGAAATACATGCGAGGCGGGAGAATGAGAGGGGTGAGACGGAAGGGAGATAAATAGATGGGAAGAGGGGGGGGGAGAGAAGGGGCTCCTGAGGTGTGAAATGGGGGCGGGGGGCGGCTCGCAATACCGCTGACATGGGGGGGCCCTGCTTAAAATGTTTGTCCTGTGCCCCACGATTTCTGTTGGCGGCCCTGCCATGCGGAGTAGCCATATAATACACCCAATGTAATCTCCCTAGAAGCCGGGTAGAGAGGATTACATTTGGTTTTGCATAAAAGTGCACAGATCATAATCACAGGGTTTTTTTTTGTAGGCAAACAACAGAACTTTACAAGAGAAAATTTTGCAAGTAAATAACCTGGTGGAAGCATTTGGAAATGCCTGCACTATTATTAATGAAAATTCCAGTCGATTTGGGAAATACCTAGAAATGAAGTTCACAAATAGTGGATCAGTGGTCGCAGCACAAATTTCTGAATATCTTCTTGAAAAATCCAGGGTTGTTCATCAGGCTGTGTAAGTAATATAATAAAAAATATATATTTGATTGAATCCCTTTCCCTGTTTACATTCATCTTAAACAATACCATACATGTTCTTATATGTACATTCAAAGTTATAACTATATTATAAAAACATTTGCATGTAATCATATATTCTAATTGTCTTCTACTTGACTATAGAGATGTAGCAAAGCTAAATGACTAAATGTTTTCGGCACTGAGGTAAGCTACAGTCACGCGACAGCGACTGCCCTCGCACCAGAGAATGAATGCTGCTGGGGGTCTGAATCAGATACATTGACCCCCCCACTGCGCGACTGTGGAAGACTGTCTCCGGAGCCGAGGCTTTTTAGCTCCGCAGACAGTAAGTCTTGCTACATCTGTTTATCCTTTGGGGAAATCATTTCCATCTATTGCTGTTTTAGGGCCTTATTCTATATTGTCCAAAGCGACTGTTCAGGTCATTTTTGGCCCAAAATCCCTACTGAAGATGATGGAGATGTTTGGCTGATAATCAGGTTGCATATATAAGACAAATGCACACAAGTGTGGTGTTCAAAATAGATGGTATATTGGGGTGGATTGAGAAGAGATTAGTAATTTGAGGGACCTTGCGAGATGAAGATTGAATCGGCTTGGTAGCTGTGTTTATTAACCTTGCCCCATATACAGGTCACTTGCTCACAGGTTTGCCATACATGACAGTAAGGTTATGCATTTGGGAAACAAGAATAAAGAAGCAACTTACATATTAAATGGGGAAAACCTAGGTCAATCCTTGATGGAGAAGGATTTAGGAGTGCTTGTAGACAGCAGTATTAGCAATAGTGCCCAAAGTCATGCAGTAGCTGCAAAGGCAAACACAATCTTATCTTGCATTAAACATAGTATGAATGGAAGTACGCATAATTATGTCACCGTATAAAGCATTAGTAAGACCACACCTTGAATATGGAGTTCAGTTTGGGGCTCCAATCAATAAAAAATAAATCATGGAAAAGTGCAGAGAAGAACCACCACATTACTAAAGAGAATGGAAAATCAGATTTATGAGGAGAGGCTAGCTAAATTACATTGGTTTACATTAGAAAAGCGGTATCTAAGAGGAGATATGATAACTATATAGAGATATATTTTGGGTCAATACAAGTATCTTTAAAAATAACTATTCATCCAAGGGCAGTATTAAAGACAAAGGGCCTCATTCAGAAAGCCTCGATAAGGCCCTTATCGAGCACTTATCGACCAAAATGGCTACTCGTATTCAGAAAACCTCGATAAGTGCTCGATAACGGCCTGTATCGACGCAAAATATTATGATCAAAAGAAAATCGCCAATTGAGCGGCGATCAGCCGCTTATCGACCATTTTCGGGAGGATCATAAACTCGCGCGATTCAGATACCCGCGAGTCGGCTGTCGCGGCCTATCGCAGCCCTAAAAGGCAATCTTCTCCCCAAATCCAATTCACCTCAAAATTTAGGTAAATTGGTGGGGAGATGCGTCGATGAGCTGCGATATGTCGAGACTTAGAAAAAATCAGGCTCTTTTCCTGCCTCGGATTGATGCCGGCCGTCTCCGTAGCTGATAGCCATTAATAGCAGCTCCGGACCCCCCCGGCATGCATCCGATGCAGGAAAAATGCATTTAGAGTGACTAACCGCTATGGCAATGAAGGGGTTAAACACCCATGCCAGGCTTACTGTGGCTAGCGAGGATGGGTGAAGGGGGAATTTGGCCCTTAGTGGCTGTTTAGGCCTTGCGGGGGGCTGCGGGGGACTTAACCCTTTCATTACCTTAGTGGTTAATACCGCTAAGGTAATAAAAGGGTTAACCCAAACGCTACTCACCCACAAGGCCTAGACACCCATCCTTAGGGCTAATACCCCCTTCACACATCTGTGAAGCCTAAGCACTCACCCCGGACTTACTATACCCACCCTGTACCCATTGAGTAGTATAGTGGTACATCATACCCATATAATAATAATATGGCCATGATAAGCCACTATAGCACTCAATGGGCACTCTAATTACAATACATTAATACACAAGACACACAATAATAAAACCTAACTAAACTCCAAAACTAAACCGGCCATCTTGGATTTAGTGATGTAATCTTAAAGGCAAATTAAGCACAGCCATTCTGATTGGCTGGTATCATTCCCTTTAACATGATGTCACTAAATCCAAGATGGCCGCTGTGTCACAAGGTATTTCAGCTAATCAGAGTGTGGAATTGGTTCCCACGATCTGACTGGCTGAAATACCATGTGACGCCGGCTTCGTGACATCATCTTAAAGGCAAATGAAGCAAAGCCATTCTGATTGGCTGGCATCATTCCCTTTAAGTGACGTCGTGTCAAAAAAAAAATTAAAGTCGGAACATGGTTTTAACAGCCAATCAGATGGCTGTTAACCATTTAGAGGCTAAATGTGACGTCTCAAGACCTATTTAAGGCCGTGACGCCTCATTTGAGCCCAAGAAGACGACGAGACAACATCGGTTGGAATCTACCATGGGGCTTTTTGAATTACAACAAGAAGATAGAAGATAAAGAAGATCAAGAAATGGTGACAGATGATGATAGAAGAAGATGATTAAACAAAGAAAAAAGAAGATTTGGGTACCTGATCCGGATCTTCATGGCGGATGGCTTCGGATGCTGTTGGAGGGCTTCAAGGTACGTGAGCTTCCTTTTACCCCAGGAGTCGGAGGGCCACCGCTTCTAATGGTAAGTAATATATTGAATGTTTGTAAATGTCTCTTTTTACAGGTTTATTCTTTGGATGTGTTTTTTGATTTTTTGGGGGAGGCACATTGACTACTAATATATTAATCTGTACCACTTTAGGGTACAGATTAATACATTATTATGACACTATTTGGGGGGCATTTCTGGCTTTGTATTGCTGTTGCTTTTTTTCATTTCAGTTTATTATGTGGATGTGATTTTTTGTTTTTTCATGCTTAATGCTAATAAAAGGTTTGCGATTGGTGTTCGCTTGTAGTTAATGTTATATTATGTTAGCTAATGCGTTTTATGGTTAGTTCAGATATTGTTAGAAATTATTTCTTTGTATTTTACTGTTTAAATTCATTAATGTTGTAGTAATTCATTGTTTGGATTGGTTAGAGTTACTATTCATTTTGAGTTGGTTTAGGAATTAATTGGTTTGATTGGTTAATGGTTTAATTAATTCATTGTTGATGTTGTTATTGCTTGTATTGATTGGATTAGCTCGCTACTGTTTTTATTTAGTGAAGTGTGTTTTTTTGTAGTTTAGTTAGGTTTTATTATTGTGTGTCTTGTGTATTAATGTATTGTAATTAGGGTGCCCATTGAGTGCTATAGAGGCTTATCATGACCATATTATTATTATATGGGTATGATGTACCACTATACTACTCAATGGGTATAGGGTGGGTATAGTCAGTCAGGGTGGGTGCTTAGGCCTCCCGGGTTTTGTATCAGGTCAGGGTGGGTTAACACCTTAATGACTATAGCGGTTAGTAACCGCTAAGGTGATTAAGGGTTTAGGGGCCATTAGAATCTCTTTATTAAGTATATATGCTTTCTTGCTACGGAGGACAGAGGGTCCTGCTGTTGTGGTAAGTATAACTGTATTTATTTACTTTATTTTTGTATTCTAATGCAGTGTTTAATAATGGGCAAATAATCTATTATCCATATCTGGATAATATTTATTTTGCCCATTACTGTACTGTATGGGTTTTGGCGGAGGCGGCGTGTATTGATGTTTATTACAATATTTATTAATATACATTTCTTTCATAGTGTAGATGTGCAGGGGGTCTCCGGAGCTGAACCACGTTGGTTTTATGTCCGGGAACCCCCTGCTTGCCGAGATACAGGCAACTTTATGGGGTGTCGGTATCCCTCTGCATTGAAATGTCCCGTGTCACGTGACCGGGACATTTCCTTGCATAGGAGATACTGACACCCCATAAAGGGGCCTGTATCTCGGGAAGCAGGGGGTCCCTGGACCTGAAACCAACACGGTTCAGCTCCGGAGACCCCCTGCACATCTACACTATGAAAGAAATATATATCAATAAATATTGTAATAAACATCAATACACGCCTCCACCGCCAAAACCCATACAGTACAGTAATGGGCAAAAATGAAAGAAATGTATATTTAAATAAATAATTTTCGGGCGACATTTCAGCTGGGAGAGGCGGCTCTCTCAGAGCTGCTCTCTCTGCAGCAGAAATGAATCGCCGGTTTAGGCCTTTTCAGAGGCTCGAGGCTCTCGCTGGCAACAACTCGCCCGTTTTGGGAATTTTGCTATCACTGGTAATCGAGCCTTTCTGAATACCGTGATAGCAACACCCAAAAAAACGGCATTTTAAATGCCCTGGCGATAATTTTTATCAACCCTCTCTGAATGAGGCCCACAGAGTCATCCCTTAAGGTTGGAGGAAAAGAGATTTCACCAGCAACAAATGAAAGGATTCTTTAAATGTGGAATTAGTTACCCATGGAGACTGTGATGGAAGATACAATATATATCTTAAATGAAAGGAAAGGTATATACAGTAGGGATATACCAAATAAGTAAACATGGGAAGCATGTTGGTCCCAGGAGTAATCTGATTGCCATTACAGGAGTCAGGAAGGAATTTATGTTTTCCCTTATAAGACTTCATTGATACTATTTCCGTGGGGTTGTCTGTTAGCCTTCCTCTGGATCAAAATACTATAAATACAAATATAGGATAAGTATCTGTTGTCTAAATTTAGCATAGGTTGAAATTGATAGACATGTCTTTTTTCAACCTCATCTACTATGTAATGGTAAAGCTAACGTGACGTTAGGTTATATAGGGAGAGTCTTGCAACCTTTTCATGATGGAACTTTACTAACAAACCCCCATAGGATTGAAGGGAGTGGCCCGCTGTCATTGTTAAGATTTTTGCGGTTTAAACGAAGTACAGGAGGATATTTAAGAGAAAAGAAGGGCTATGACAAAAGGTCATGCTCTGAATCTTGAAGGGGGCTAAGAGGAAAGTACTTTATTATGAAAACATAGGTGGATTCATGGAATAGCCTAAAACAATGATTGATTGAAGTTATTTTCTTTGAACCTGTTCCACCATGGTGGTGGTGAGCTGATCATTCTAATTGTTTTAACAATTTTGGTAAACAATCCCTTTCACATATATACAGTATCTACTAGAAAGCTGCTGTTGTATGTCAAGTACAACTGCTGCAGTTTATTGAATTAATAGTTACTAGTCTTTCTCTGAGGTCTAACTTCCACCCATTTATAGCCTTCCCTTGCTGCCACCAACAAGCCTTCTTCCCAACCCACCTCCTTTGCCAATTTACCTAGACATGATGTATTGACTACTCTATTATGTATATCTACAGTAGTACTAGTAGCACTACCAAAGCACAAGCACATGGTTGGTGTGCACTATTTTTAGTCGCCCTCCTTGATTTCATTCACTGCATTTGTACTTTATTACATTCTGGGAAATGTATATTCTCAATTTATCTTTCAGATAAATTCATTTAAAGTAAATAAAGATGAATGAATATAATGAAACCGAAATTCTATATAATACACAAATGTCCAATGCTTTTCACTTTTTTGTCCTTACAGAGGGGAAAAGAATTTTCACATTTTCTATTACATGTATGCTGGATTGTCTGAAAAAAATAAACTGGTACATTATAAATTGCCAGAAAAGCAGCCTCCCAGGTAATGCAATACATTACACTGAAACATGTTACTAGATTGCGGCATGTTATTACTTTTCCAATCTAATATAAGTACTAACCATTTATCTTTCAACTTTCAGATATCTACAAAATGAGCATATTAAAATGGTGCAAGACTTTATTAATAACCCTTTCTATAAATCCCAGTTTGAATTAATTGAACAATGTTTCAAGGTAATAGGTTTTACAATGGAGGTGAGTAATATAATAATGTTTCTGTCTTGCAGGATCAATCTTAATAAGTATGACTAATGTTTAAGTTAATTTTATTGTTGACACTATGAATATACGTGTAGGACTGTTTAGTGACATTTTTATCTAACTAGAAGTACATTGCCCACACACAGACATTTTACACATAAAGTGTAAAGTTAATTAAATATGGGGAAATGTATTAGGCTAGTGGAATAGGAATGGTTTCTGTATTGGCATCTGCATTCATGGCCAACAAGCTCCTCCAACCAGAATATGTGGTTATCCTTCATCTACCTACTGTACAAATCTATGAGCCACATATGATTGTTTCATCAGTATATTTGTGTGTAATCCACCCGCCCCCCCCCCCCCCCATCGCCCCTCTATTGGGTTACCTGGTTGCTGTGAAGAGTTAATAATGGGATATTGTGTGTAGGGCCCACCCTGTGTTACCATGGGGATAGTGATGTCAGAAGGGATATAAAAGATAGGGGGAATGGTTTTGAAGTCAGGTTCCAGGAGAACAAGAGAGAGGTGCCTTGGGGAGAGTAGATGGGGATGTTCATAAAGTAATAGCACCGACCAGGCCCCCTTGCTTTATTATGTTGTAGAGTGCCCCTCTAAGTTAGGATCCATGAAAACGGCTAATGGAGTCCAACATATCTACAAGATAGGAAAATGTCATGCCACAGAGGGCCTTATGAAAGAAGACTTCAGGATGTCGGCAGATCGACTTTAACCGCTGATCCACATTAATAATCCTCTCAGTCTGTATGGAAGTTCCTGTTTCCAAACAGGCCAAAGGATTGTGGTCACTTACAAAGAACCCACCAGGATTCCCCGAGTAACCGAGTACTACCGATAATGATCCCTAAGCAACACAGGGGGCCGGGTCCAGCACAAGTAGAGCAACTAAGTCAATGCACCTCTATGAGTGTTAAGAGTGGACACTAATGGAAGCACCGTATTTATGTACGTCTGTTATTAAAACCAGTACAATGTTTCATTTGTGCCTGGGGACACAAATAAAAGACTGTGTGCTACCAAATTTCCTCGAACCCATTATTTTCCATCCTTACTACCTCATCGCCCAGCCACCTGCATTCAGCACCATGAGTCAAGGTAACCAATACTGCGGAGGCAAACACAGTACACCGATGTAATCTCCCTAGAAGCTGGCAGGGAGGGTTACAAGTGTATAAAGTACGGGGAAGATTTTAAACTAGCAAAAAATAAATATAGAAGTGGACCTCATTCAGATCTAAGGAGAACTCCATAAATTAAATCCAACTTAATGGCAGCCTAAGATTAATACAGAGATTTCCCTGGTGTTCACATTGTCATGGATCTACAGTACCAAATATCATTAACTAAATATACTAAATAAATAAACTATATCTTGTAAATCCTTTTTTTTTTTTATTGTACTTTGCCTTTTCACTAGTTTGGGTGAAAACAGGATTCTAATGGCTTCAAGTTATGCATACTTACCGTAGCTGTTCACAATTTGTCTATACAGTACTTCAAAAATGTGAGCAACTTCTCTGACTTTGGAGTTTGACCTACTAAATATTATTACATTATTGAAATAAACTATAGATTTTACTATTTGGTAAATTGTTAACTAACAGAGCAATTTAAATTCAAGCTTGTCTAATCTCTAACCATGTTTTACTGTAAAGGATAGAGATCCTGTTAATCTTCTGTCACTGTAAACTATTATAGTGTGTTGAATAGTAAAGATAGGTGGGAGATGCTTGGACTCCTATTTGTTAATGTTAACGAATGATAGAACAATGATGGAGCATGTCATTTTCATTAGTCGGGTGTGATCAAACAGTGCAATTTAATTGGTCCGGATCTCATCAGGAGGCTGTAAAGAATGCATGGCCAATTTTTGCTTAAAACTCTTTCTAGGGACACGTATTGATATGTATTCCACCAATGTCAAGCATGGCATGAGAGAAGTAGGACCCCTAATCTTATATTGTAAGTGGGGGTCAAATTTGAGTCTGGGCCAGGAATATACATGCCATGATCGTGAGTTGGACTTCAAAATTAAATGAACATCTTTTAGAACAAATATAACAATAATTTGTGATAATAAATAATGCAAATAATAATTATATGTTTGTTTTCAGGAACTCGGAAGTGTATATAGTATCCTTGCTGGTGTTTTGAATGTGGGCAACATTGATTTTACCTCTGTGGCAACTGAACATCAAATTGACAAAAGCAATATCTCCAATCCGGCGGTACTTGAAAACTGTAAGATTTTTTCATCTTTACATTTAAGATTGCAAGTTGTGATACAGTACCTCTTAACTGATTTACATGGGAGTGATATGAATTTATCCTTTATAGAGCATTTAAAATCTGCACAGGTCCCTTAGGAGCTGAAAAAGCTCTGTACACTATAATGTAATTGTTGCAGTGAGCATGCAACAACATGTGGGGTTCTGAGAATAGGCTTTTTATTTAGCCTTTAAACGTGGAATACAAAAAGAGCTTACATTTAGCGTATGTACAAAATAACATAATGCAGCTTACTTCCAACAAAGTTAGCTAAGTCTATTTTAAATAGTCTAGAACATGGCTGAGCCCTTGGTCCGCAAGGCTCAGTCTTTAAGAAAGAAAAGGGGGGTCTGTGAGTCCAATAACAGCATGGTCCTGCAGGGTTCCAGGTAGAGATGGGCCAAATTTTTGTGCGAATTTGGAAGTTCTCTCATCTGCAGATTTCCGTGGATCACTCTCCAAAATGATTGAAAGCCTTGCATTACATGTATTTGTCAACATTTGTTAAGATCAAAAATGGTCAATATATCTTTCGTCATAACAGGTTATTTTCCATTTACAGGTTTGTATGACTTTCGTCTTTTAATTATATATAAAGCTAAACTATTAAACTTTGGTCAAAGCATTGTTTCAATTAACATTTCTTTATCTGCAATACAATTCCCTTCCTAGAACTTGTACAACAAATAAAAAGTGAGTTCAATGACTAATAAGTAATTAAACAGCAACTCCTGTGACCACGTTACCACTGCCACGCCACCATTGACTTTCTCTCCTCCTTCCCCCCCAGTAGCTAGTTTTTATATTGTTTGTTATTGTCCCCTTTTCCTATATGGTTCTCCACTCTCTGGGCCATGTTTACTAATCTGGATCTTTTTACCTCTAGTTTGTTGTGCCTTTGCATAAACTCTATTACTGCTCTTGCCTTTCGGGTGCTATAGTTGTGTAACACCTGTTCCCTGTGTGACAGAGTCACTGACTCAGTAGGCTGTGACAGTGAATGGAGAGATGCTGCAGCCAGATCACTGAGTGTTAATCTCCTCAGACAGAAAGAAGCACACCTGCAGCCTAATTAAACAGGGGCTGAACTATCAGTGAAACAAGTGCTTTAAAAAGCAGGAAGTTGCTCACACAAGGTGAGCTTGTTTTTCCACAGGAAGGTGGAGAGAACTCTCCCGGCTTGGAAGCCGTAGCAGCTGCTGCTGCTCTGGTCCCCAGTCCTGCGAGGAGCTTTGCTGCTGGGACCAGCTGGGACCCCAACCCAGGAGAAAGATAAACATTGCTGCGAGGCTGGACACAGCCTGCTCCCCGGAACCGTGTTCCTGTTTGCTGTTAGGAGCTGCAACAGATAAGACTTTATTATTACACTTATTGGTTATACTTTGTGTTGCATATGTTTTGGGCATGACCAGATTAGCTGGCTGTCTTGTTAGTAAGAGCTCAAGAAGTGAGTTAGTTTCCCTAACGGGAACAGGCTTTAATTTTCAAGAAAGTAGTTTCTTAAAGGGACAGTGCACCCATACTTTATTTTGGTTGTGGCTAATAAACCACTATAGTTGAACGTTTCCCATCGTGTCTAGCATCTTACTGACCCCGCCGCGAGGCCGTCTTGCCACAGGTGGTGTCAGAAGTGGGATGTTACGCCTCTGGGGGTCAGTAGATGAAGATGTGTTGAGACACTGAACTCAAGCGGAAAAAAAAATGATTTTTGCTGAAGCGTGGAAGTTACAGCTAGCAAGCGCTGAGTGTAAATTTTGCCCCGTCGGGTATGTAAGGATTGCTGTGTAAAGCTAATGCCTTTTGCTGAAGTGAGTGAATTTGCAGCTAGCAAGTGCTGTGAGATAAAGTTTGCCCTGTCTGGTAAAAAAGAAAGTGAAAATGGATTTTTGCAAAGAAGTTGCCCTAAGAAGAACCCAGAAGGTTCATAGATTGTAAAGCACCTACAGCTTACGTGTGTTGTGCAAAGTCTGTCCCATCGGGTGTGAGATTTTTTTTTTAAAAACCGGGGTTTTAAAATGGCCACCGTCAAGTGTCAGTTTTGCAATGTACATAACCATACAAAACAGTGTCCCTTCAGGCCATACGATGATGATGATGATGATGATGACGACTCGTATGTGGCCCCTGGAGGAGAGCCGTACCCACAAATGAATTTAGTATGCTGGGCCTATCATAAAGTAGGTCACATGGAAGATGTGTGCCCCAAAATTTTCAAAGACAAACAGCTGCAAAAGCAAGCAACGCCCTATGAGTGCAAGCAAGATGTGGAAGCAGATACCAGTGAGCGTGTGCCCAGTACCACTGATATCTCTGGAGCTAATAAAGCAAAAATAAAGAAGAAAAATAAAACTGTTCCTCAAGTCACAGGGGAAGTGACCGAGCCACTTGAACCTGCGCTGTCAGGACATGCGTCAGAAAGGCGCCGAGATGTGCTGCAGACCGGAGTGACCGGCAGAATTGTTACGGGAACAGTGGCAAAGGAAAAGGAGGAGCAAAGGGAAGCTGAATCCTTGATCCAGGGAAAAGAGGCCTTAATTTCTGCACTCCAAACTACCCACCGTGATTATGATGCCTTGCAGGAACAATTGAATAGGGAGCGAGAAGCGAACGCCGAGGTACAGAGGTGTATACTCCCAGCTATACAAGAGTATGCGGCTTTAAAGAAAACAGAGCGTCTGTTACGGAGTGAGTTGGAGGAGCTGAAGACAAGTTTGGATAAGGCCAACACCACAATTGCTAACATGGAATCAGAGCGAACAAGTCCTGACTGGAGACTATGCTATCAGATGTCCCAGAGAGATGTGCAAAACTTCCTCAAAGACTTAGAAGTTTCTCACCAAGAAGCTAGCATGCTCAAAACAGAGCTGGAGCTCTCATGCCAGGAGGGCCACAGTCTAACTACAGAGCTGGGTATGTTGAAGGAAACCCATGAGAATGCCCTGAGGGATTTAGAGACTGTAAAGAAGGAGAATGTAAGTCTGACGCAGAAAAATTCAGACTTGTTTGATCAAATCAGTAATGGTGATAAGAAGCTCCACCAAGCAGGAAAAGTGGAGAAGCAATTGATCCAGGAAAAGCTAGAGGTGCAGGAAGCACTGCAGAAGGCAGAGAGGATGCAAAGTGTCTCCCAGCAGCAGCACACACAGGCAACGCACTTATGGCAGAGCCAGCTGCAAGAGCTACATGCAAGTCTGCAAGCAGCCAAGGAGAAGCAGCGAGTGCTACAGGAACGGCTGAGTACCCAGTATGTCCCCAAAGAACAGCATGAGGAACTGAGGGCCACGCTGTACGCCACAAGAGCATCGCTAGGGGCAGAGCTGGGTACTTTGAAGAAAGCCAATGAAACGGTCCTAAGGGATATAGAGACTGTGAAAATGGAGAATATAAACCTGAAGGAAGAGGTTTTAAACCTGACTGGTCAGGTCAGTGATGGGACTGAGAAGCTTCACCAAGCGCAGAAAGTGAAGACGCAATTGGCGCAAGAAAAAAATGAAGTACAAGCTGCTCTGCAGAATGCAGAGAAAATGCTGGAAAAAGAATGCCTCGCCCTGGAGCAGCTGAAGATCATGTTGAGCGCCACAAGAGCATCGCTGGAGGTGGAGCTTAGAAGCCAGGTGACTCTGTGTGAGAGGTAACATGAGAAGGTCCAAAGACTGGAGCAAGAGCTGGAGAAGCAGAGAGGCAACTCCATCTCCATGAGTCAGTATGCCAAGGAGAAAGAAGCCTGGAAGACAGAAGCAACAGCGATACTGGCGACAAGAACTGCAGAGCTCAAAAAGATGGAGGAGGCGTTGATGCAAACCCAGAGTAAGCACTGGGAAGAGGTGAAGGCCCTGAGAGGGGACTGGCAGCATCAGATTGAAGAGCTGCAAACGCAGGTTGCTGAGCGCAAGATACAGCTCGCCGAGCGGGAGAAGTTGACCGTCCGACAGGTGGCTTGCCTGATGTTGCACCATGAAACCGAGATGGCTGATATCCACAAGCGGCTGGACTACACGACCAATGAGGGGGCCCGGCTACAGCTGGAGCAAGACAAGGTCCGGGAGGAGCACCAGCAGCTGCAGGTCCAGAATAAAGAAAGAGAGACAGATTTAAGCCTTGCTCTGAGTCTGCTAGGAGCCGTAGAATCGCGACTCAATTCTAACGAAGATGAACTAGCAGCCGCACTGAGTGAAAGAAGAAAGGCAGAAGGACTGCTTCAAGACCTGAGGAAGGACCTGGAGTCTGAGTGTGCTGGCCGCAAGATGGCAGAGAAACAAAAGTGTGACCTGGTCAAGGAGCTTGAGGCTCTGAAGACTGAGCGGGACGCTACGTTGGACTCTACGGCTGACCAGCAGGAGGTTTCTCAGATGAAGCTGGAGGAAAAGCTTGCAACCCCAAGACAGACGTTTGGGTTACTGAAGCAGTCCAAGGAAAAGGTGGCGGTAGAGATAAAACAAGGGAGGCACTCCAGGAAGCATGACCGTAATACCGTTGCAGAACTACAGTCTACTTTCCACAAGGCACGGAATGCGAAGGCCAAATTGCGATGCACTAGCACAGTAAGAATCCAATCAAACTACAGTGCCCAGGGGACACAAAGTGGATTCCTTGCCATGAGGGCAGCCACTGTGAAGAGACAGCCGCGAATGAGACGGAAGTGTGCCCGTGATCATAAGGGGAGAAAGACCGCACAGATGGTCCAGCAAATCTCCCAACAGAGTAAGTTAAAGAGTCAAGACAGAAAGGCCCAAGCCTATGAGTCTGCTGACCATAAAAGAGATGTGCCATGGGGTGTACTTCAGGTTAAAAGGAATCCCGACCAAGTTGAAGTACTGAAGATAAATGGTGTGGAACCCAACACTGAAGGTACACTGAGGAAGAAAGGTCCAAAAGAGAAAGCCAAACAGTCACTGGCGAGTGTATGCAATGAGCTGACCGAGGTCAATGCTCTTCTACAGGATAAGGGAGACTCTGAGCACAAAAGGACAAGGACAACAATGCATCTTCAGGATTTACAGATCAAGGACACAGGTAGCGTGGATATACCAGCGAATGCCGCGAAATCAAGGAAATTACAGTTAAAGATTGCAGATTTAAGAGTGCAGCTTAACGAAGCCAAACAAGCCTTGGAGGACTCCATAGTTTTACAAGATTTCAGTCTTGCATCTGAATTAAAGGAGATAGTGAGGTACCAGTCCTCAGGCCCAGATGGCCTGGTAATTACCCCAAAAAGAAAATGCCTAAATTGGAAGGCAAGAAAAAAAAAGGGGGAGGGAAGGGCCGACGTCAGACATTGGCGACAAAGATGCTGGTGCACGGGAATGGTGCACGGGCCGCTCCACAGGAAAATGTTTCGCTGGGGAGAGGGATATGTGACAGAGTCACTGACTCAGTAGGCTGTGACAGTGAATGGAGAGATGCTGCAGCCAGATCACTGAGTGTTAATCTCCTCAGACAGAAAGAAGCACACCTGCAGCCTAATTAAACAGGGGCTGAACTATCAGTGAAACAAGTGCTTTAAAAAGCAGGAAGTTGCTCACACAAGGTGAGCTTGTTTTTCCACAGGAAGGTGGAGAGAACTCTCCCGGCTTGGAAGCCGTAGCAGCTGCTGCTGCTCTGGTCCCCAGTCCTGCGAGAAGCTTCGCTGCTGGGACCAGCTGGGACCCCAACCCAGGAGAAAGATAAACATTGCTGCGAGGCTGGACACAGCCTGCTCCCCGGAACCGTGTTCCTGTTTGCTGTTTGGAGCTGCAACAGATAAGACTTTATTATTACACTTATTGGTTATACTTTGTGTTGCATATGTTTTGGGCATGACCAGATTAGCTGGCTGTCTTGTTAGTAAGGGCTCAAGAAGTGAGTTAGTTTCCCTAAAGGGTACAGGCTTTAATTTTCAAGAAAGTAGTTTCTTAAAGGGACAGTGCACCCGTACTTTTTTTTGGTTGTGGCTAATAAACCACTATAGTTGAACGTTTCCCATCGTGTCTAGCATCTTACTGACCCAACCGCGAGGCCGTCTTGCCACACCTGTGAACACAGATGCTACTAATGCTGTATATTACCCGTGTGGCACTCAGGAGCCTAAGCCTCCACTCGGGGAGCCTGGGGTACATATATAATCGCAATCTCGTGGTGCAATGCCTCCACCTGAGAGGGATCCCGACAGGGCGGGAGGGGCCCCTCACAGGACTCAACCCAATGACACACACTTGGTATGAGTAAGCAAGGATAACCTTTACTGAACATGCATATATATAACTTTTATACTTTAGAAGTCCCAATGTCATTCACTCCCACTTATGAGTGTATACCCCTTTGCCCACCACTGTATACCCCCACACCGTGTCCACAGTATAACCCTTGTCCCGTGGTCAGCGCTGCCACTATGTGTGAGTACTCTGTAGGTGGTGCACGTGCTTAACAATACCTGCCCAGTGCGACGGCACCTGGGCATTCAAAGGATCTTCGAAAAGGATCCGACGACCTCCTGAGTGTCGTCCGGTTCCACCAGCGTGAGGATCGGTCAGGGCCGTCCATCCTGAGTATAGTTCCACTCTCTCTGCAGAGTAGGCCTGATCCCAAGCCTCTTGGTAGGAAGCGCAGCGTCCGCTGTGTCCCGTGACAGGCACTGTATATACTAATGGGGCAGGGTCCCTAACCTAAGGCCTGTCCCTGAAGCACAACAACCTTACTGAGTGGCTCAGGGGCTAACTGGGGCCAAGGAGGCTGCTGGCCTAATGCAGTGGGCCACTGACCCCTGTACCCTCACCTCCTTCCCCTAGACTCTCCTGGCGCCGACTGAACTAGCGTGGGCTGAGCGCGCGAAATGTATCTCTCTCTGCCTGCCGAGATCCCTGCGCTCCCATTGGCCCTATTTGGCCATGTGTGCGCTGGCCCCTGTGCCTGTTGGGGGTTGTAGTCCCTGCAGCACTCTCCCTGCGATCGCGCTGTTCCTGCCCATGCGCAAATTGTAATGGCCGCCGGAGCTCCAACTGCGCATGCGCGAACTCACGCAAGATTGCGCCGCCCTGCACGGCCACCGCCGGTCCCCACACTCTCCGAACACCGCCGCTGCTGCACCAGAGACGCGCACACGTACCCGCACCTTCGCGACCCCGCAAGCCTGAAGAGCACAGAGGTGGGTAGTACAGTGCGAGAGGGGTCCATAGACAAGGGAGGAACCTAGCTACAGTTGTTTTGGGATTTCCTGCATAGCTATGTATTATACAATATGTGTGTTTCTGTTTTCCTGAGATCTTTATTATATTCTAACTGGTGGATCTCTTTTGATCATCCCTGAAGCAATCAAGTGGTGTGCTGCAAGTTTTCCTGCCCCAGCTGTTTAATTTCTTGGAATAGTGTGTCAATGAATCGTTCCCAAGTTTTAAAGAAGTTATTTGTTTTCCTCTCTCTGTCAGTTGTCGCTTCCACCCAAGCTAAATTGAATAAATTAAATAATTTTTCTTTCCATAGATATTTTTAGGGGGGAGTGGGGTGTATCCATTGCTGGAGTATTGTTTTCTTGGCAGCCATTGCCATAATTTGTCTAAATCTATTGAAAGCCTTTGTCTCTGTCGCCTCCCCATCCACTCCATTTGTTATCTCTATGTATTTGAAAAACACGTATTCTTTGGTCAGATGGATCTTTGTGTGTTGTGAGTTTTTGCTAAAATCTGCCACCTGTGTCCATAATGTTTGGATCACAGGACAACTCCATAGACAGTGCAACAAATTTGCCTCCGGTGCTCCACACTTGGTACAGTTGCTATTTGGAGCTAGTTTAGTCCTTAGTCTAAATTTGTGATTGCCCATTGACTGATAATGTATTAATCTGTGCTACTTCAGCGTACAGATAAATACAGTGGCCTGCCAATGCATTTTTTGGCAAATGCTTGTTTTGCATTGATTGTATTTTTTTCTATTTGTTTTTATTGTTTTGATTCAATTGTTTGGAATCTGGATGGCTTGTTTTGAGAACATTTAGGATTGGTTAGCGTTTTAAATTAATTTTTTGTTCTGTTGGCTACTGATTTAAATTCATTAATTGTTTTGTTGGCTCGTGTTTAAAATTAATTAATTGTTTTGTTGGTTAGTGCTTTTATTTATTAAATTGATTGGTTGGGTAGTGCTTTTATTTATTTAATTGGTTGGCTAGTGCTTTAATTTGTTTAATTGGTTGGCTACTGCTTTTATTTATTGAATTGGTGTGTTTAAGTTCTTGTATATATATTTTTTTATTGTGTATTTTTTGCCTTCATTATTTTTTATTAGGGTGACCATTGACTACTTAGTGGCTTATCATGCCCATATTATATGGGTATGATGTACCACTATGCCAATCAATAGGTACAGGGTGGGTATAGAGGGCCCAAGGTTGGTAGTTAGGCCTCCTGGGTGGGTAGCGGGGGAGGGGGGGATAACCCCTTAATTACATAGCGGTAATTAACTGCTATGGTGAATAAAGGGTTTAGGGGCCATTAGATTACATTTTTTCTTGTATTCATTCTGGCACCGGAGGACAAGGGCCTGGAGTATGTTGACGAGGACAACCTTCATGATGGCAGGGGTAAATAGAAAGTTTTATTTCCTTTATTTATGCTGGCTGGCTAATGTTTGATTTTATAATGGACAAATGAGCTATTATCCATATCTGGATAATAGTTATTTTGCCCATTTCAGTATTGAATGTGTTGAGGGGGGGGGGGTGGATTTATTTCAATGTATTGCAAAAAAACTTTGCCATTGGTACCGCAAGTCAGCAGGGACTCGCGGAGACCACCTGAGGGCTCCCAGACACCCGTGGTGACTACCTTAGGGCCCACAGCCACCCACGGGGACCACTTGATGAGCTCCGGACACCCGCGGCCTCTGGTATCAATCATGTGGGAGTAGAAGTGGGGTGTATTACTCGCTGTGTTTTTAATGTTTATTGTAGATTGGAGCTGTTTTAATATAAATTTTAATAGTGTATGAGCAGGGGTTCTCCAGACCAGAACCGCGTTGATTTGAGGTCCGGGGACCCCTGATTCTCAAGATACAGGCCCTGTTATGGCGTGCCGGTATCTCCAATTTATTTAAAAGTCCCACGTCATTTAACCGGGGGAATAAAATGCATAGAAGATACCGGCTCCCCATAACTGGGCCTGTATATCGGGAAGCTGGGGGTCCACGGACCTGAATTCTACGTGATTCTGCTCCACAACCCCCTGCTCATCTACACTTGACTGGCAAGGTGGTTCCCTCAAGAAGGTGTCTCCATTCCTCCATGGCCATCTTTACAGCTAGAAGTTCACGATTGCCCACATCGTATTTGTGTTCCGCAGGAGAAAACTTTTTAGAGAAGAAGCAACACGGGTGTAATCGACCCTGAAACTCACTTCTCTGTGACAGGACTGCGCCTGCTCCAACGTTGGAGGCATCCACTTCAACAATAGGATGACGAGGATCGGGGTGTTTCATAATGGGTGCAGAGGAAGAGAGTTTCTTGAGCTTCAGAAAAGCCGCCTGAGCCTACGGAGACCAGTTCATGTGATCTGCCTATTTTTTTGTCATGGCTGTGATGGGTGCAACGATTTTGGAGAAATCCTGAATAAATCGCCTGTAATAATTTGCGAAGCCCAGGAATCTCTGGATGTCTTTTAAACCCTTAGGTACTGGCCAGTCCAGAACAGCAGCAACCTTGACAGGGTCCATTTTAGGCCCTTGGCAGAGATAATATATCTAGAAAAGGAAAGACGGGATTTCTCGAATTCGCACTTCTCGAATTTAGCGAAGAGGTTGTTCTCTAGGAGGCGTTTAAGGACCACCCTCACCTGCTGATGATGTTGTTCCAGGGTTTTAGAATAGATGAGGATATTATCAAGGTATGACACCTATAACTGAGGTGTCTAACGTCTCTGAAATTTTAGTTCACAAAAACTGGAACACTACAGAAGCATTGCATAGGCTGAAGGACATCACCAAGTACTCGTAGTGGCCATTGTGTGTGTTGAAAGCGTTTTTTCACTCGTCACCCTGCTTTATCCTTATAAGGTTATAGCCCCCCGTGAAATCGAGCTTGGTAATAACTGTTGCCCCACGTAGATGATCAAAGAATTCGGTGATCAGAGGAAGAGGATACCGGTTTTTGACAGTAATTTTATTCAAACCTCGGTAATCAATATGAGGTCTCAATGATCCGTCCTTCTTTGCCACAAAGAAAAAACCTGCACCAGCAGGAGAACAGGATTTTCGAATGAATCATTGCTTCAAGTTCTTGTATGTCCTCTTGTATGTCCTCATTGCCTTGGTTTCCAGGTCAGGAAAAGGATATGTACGTCCACGAGGAGGAGTCATCCCAGGAAGGAGATCGATCGCACAATCAAACGTTCGATACACAGGTAATTCTTCAGCCTGTCCCTTGTCGAAGACCTGCCTCAGGTCAGAGTAACAGGACGGGAGACTGGGTAAGCCATGGCAGGCAGACCACCAAGTTCTTATCTGTCCCGAAATCTAGTAAATCTGGGGACAGTGGGTATGTAGCCAGGGAAGCCCCAGAACCACATTGATGGCTGGGGAATTGATGGCATCCAGCTGGATGAGTTTGTGGTTGAAAACACCAACCGTAGCCCTGATTTGAACTTTCTCTTATGATATGACCCCCGATCCCAACCGGTCTACCATCAATGGAAGAGATACCTAGGGGTACGTCCTTCCTCTGGAGAGAACCTTGATCCACTGAGCGAATGCCTTATCCACAAATATACCAGCGGCTCCGGAGTCCACGAAGGCCTTGGTTATCACGGAATGGTTTTGCCAGGAAAGGCTGATGGGGACCATCAAGCGACAAGGAGATGAGGACGAGGTACAGATACCCTGAGGAAACTCCCCTACTTGCTCTGGTGCGGGTCTTTCCCGGCTTCTTAAGACAGGTTTGTAGCATGGGATCCTTCTCGCCGCAGAAGAGGCACAACCCCAAAGATTGCCGGTGCTGCTTGTCCCACTCTGTCAAACACAAATTGCCCAATTGCATGGGTTCCGTAGGTTCTCCTGGTGTTTCATGGAAGGAGCCTGAATAGGTGGAGTCAGCGGAAAAGACCGTAATCCATGAGAACAATCCTGCTCCTGATGTCTCTCCCTCATCCGAAGGTCAAGGGACATGCAAAGATGATCAGTCCTTCCAGATCTGCGAGTAGGTCCCTATAAGTAAATTTGTCCTTCAGCCTCTCCTCAATGCTCTGATGGAAAGCAGCCTTCAAAAAGCCCCCTTGTTCCAATCGGTCTCCGCTGCCAGGATCCTAAACTCGATAGCATATTGTCCCATAGTGCGAGAGCCTTGTTTTAACTGTAGTAGTGCAAATTCAGCAGAAGCCGCACGGCTGGGGGTATCAAAGATTGTCTGAAATATTTGCATGAAAGCGACGGAATCGTCCAACAAGGGGGAACCCTTTTCATAAAGAGATGACGCCCAAGCTAATGCTTCATCCGTGAGTAGCGAGAAGATATATGCCACTCGAGAGCGGTGGGTAGAGAAGGATGATGGTTGTGTGTCGAACTGCATCTGGCAATGGTTCAAGAATCCTCTGTAAGCCGAGGGAAGCCATCCATAGAGAACAGGGGTTGGGATACAGGGCTCCCTTAGGACCACAGATACTGGTGCAGCGTCACAAGATAAAGACGTGGGCATAGATGGCGTCACGCTGGGGGTTACTGAGGTGGCTGCACAGGGTCTGCAGCGTAGTGGAGATTGAGTCGAGTTTCTGATCCAGCATAGCAAGACGGGTGGCATGGGTTCCCAGAAGCTGGCCCTGATGGGAAACGGCGTTCACTGCCTCTGCGGGGTCCATTATGTGGCTCGTGCAACGTGTAACGTTGCTGACTGCAGAACAGGATATGGACCCGCAGGGCAGAGGTAGAGAGTAATACACCGACCTTGGCCTGGGATTAGAGGCCTGAGATGCAGGGATAGTCCGGTACGGTTCCGGGGTCGAGGCAGGCAGCAGGCAAAGAGTGGTCAGGTCTGGTTCCAAGGTCGAGGCAGATGCAGGCAAAGAGTGGTCAGGTCCGGTTCCGAGGTCAAGGCAGGCAGCAGGCAAAGGGTAGTCAGGTCCGTTTCCGAGGTTGCGGCAGGCAAAGAGTAGCCAGATCTGGTTCCGAGGTCGAGATAGGCCGCAGGCAAAACAAAGGCAAGGCAGAGCTCAGACAGTATAAGGAAACAAGTACTTTGCACGAGCAAAGTACAAGGGCAACTGCCTGCTATGTAAAGGCCAGAGAGAGGCTTACTTCCTGTCAAGGTTGTAAGGGCAGGATTTGCCAGGAAGCAAGATGTCTGCGGTAGCTTCATACAAGATGACAACACTTCCTGTCAGCAGTCATCCAGGATGTTTCAGACAGATCCCTTATATCTACTCCGCAACCTCGGGATCCCCGGCAAACACAAACTGGCCGACCGCTGGCGTGACAGTGTATTTGAGGTCGAATTGCAGGTGCCGGGCCTCCCAATCTAATGCAGTAGAGACGCGGATGGCCGGGTAAAGATCTGCCACTGTAACCATCTCCTGATTATCCCGCAAGTGGGGATGACGACAATGAAATGGAGGCTACACATTGGCTGGTGAGCTAGAAGGACCCTCTATTCGCACTGATCAAAATCAAGGGGCCCCTCCTGAAGGAGCACTGGGTAATGGGCCCAGACTGCATACACCTGCTCCGGTGGCTCCAATGAGCCCTCCTCTGGACACCAGAAGTCCTTGCTTTGTACCTACCAGAGACATTTCCGAGACTGAGCCTCAAGCATACAATTATTACTCCCCCAAGGGATTTGCAGAAGAAGAGCTTCGCAGAACCCAAAGAATGAGGTAACCTCCCAACCTGGTAGCCTACGATTCATTTGTGGCACCCCACTATGAGGCTCAGCAGTGGTCTCAAAGCAAAATTAAATCATTGTGATTTTCACAGAAATTTATAACCGGATGTAGAGTCATGACAATGTGCTAAGTTGTACATATCGCAATGCATTTTTATTATTTAACTTTGTTGTGGTTATATGTTACAATATTCCCAAGCGGGGAAGTTGCTCTTTGCACCAGGGGGAGAATGTGGCCAGGTCTCCATCTAAGCTCCCCTTCGGCCCTCCCCTTGGGTCCCCGTTTACCTCCGCTACAGCGTGGGGGGGGGCACCGAATAGTGCAGAGAGCTATGGGAGCAAGTAGAGTGACAATCCGGTCACCAGAGCTCCTAAACAGACAGCGGCCATGTTTGTACTTCCAGCACATGTGCAGTAGCACCCGAGGTCACAGTGGCCATACTGGAACCCCTTGCGCATGCACAGTAGCAAGCGCAAGTGGCGGCCATTACAAATAGACTCCACAGGGGAACTACAATCCTCAGAAGGCACTAGGGTTGGGAATCACATGCCGCGCGAGAGACAATAGGGATAGGAGAATCTCGGCAGCAGAGGATGGATACATTTGGCACGCTGCGAGCCATGCCAGTCGAAGCTGGGACAAGGAGAGAGTAGGGTGTGTGTGTGTGTGTAGGGTGTCTGTGGCCCCTGTACTAGGCCAGAGACCCCCTCGTAGGCTCCAGCTAGGCCCCGACTACCCTGCAAGCTTGTGGCTGCTACAGGGACAAGCCCTTAGACAAGGCCACTGCTGATTAGTGTCAGGGACACAGCAAAGGATGCTGCACAGCAGATGTGGCCTGTAGTCTGTCTTCCGTTGGGGCTACCGGGTGTTGGAGCACCCAGCAGGTATATTGCTGGGTGCTCCAAGTCCACCAACTTTAACACTATTGTGGGCAGCGCTATCGCTCACACTTGGGGTGGGAGTGCCTATTGTGGGCTGGACACTGGGACACTAGTGCCCTTGCACCCAAGTTCTGTGGGAATACTGTGTGGGTATACCAATATATGTCTTGTAAGGTATTGTTGCATATTATATGTGTGTTCTAAGTCTGTGCCTAGTAAATACTGTTATACCATACTCTGGTGTGTGTTACTGGGTATATTGTCCTGTGACAGAGTTATCCAGTATAGTTATGATCCCTCATAGGTGGAGGCGCTGTCACCAGACTGATCAGGTACACCACAGGCTCCCAGCTGCGGAGGTACAGGCCTCCTGTGAGCCACAGATAAAGCACCACACACTGAGTAGCCGCCACATCTCCTATAGGGTGGGGGAAACAGCGCTATATATATATATTTATTTTTTTAATCAATAAAGAAATGAGGCACTCACTGGTCTTTGTTAAACAATCTGTTGTGTTTATTCAAAATACAAGATCAATGTTTCGGTCCCCACCTGGACCTTTATCAATATATCTGCATACTTAGAGGGGACATCGTATGTTCCGAAACAATTCAACAGATCAAGATATTTATGAACGATATAATTTACAGATGTAGCAAGCCTAAGTATCTTTATTGCCGCTGCCATGCGTGGTCACAGCACCAAAGGATTAATGCTGCCGGGGGTTATTCAGAAGCATGGACCTCCCACAGCTACATCGCACCAGACACTGTCCCCAGCATTGCAGACTTTTGCTTGTTCGTCCATAGTGCTGGGGACAGTAAGTATTGCTACATCTGCATTAGCGTAGGGGACCATTCCCTGGCAGACATAGCCCTTAGTGATCGTTAGCAGTCATACTTGTAATAGATCTCTGGAAAATTCAAGAAACTAGTATCTTACATTTGGATCTGATTCCAATGGTTACCAACTGTGAATTAAATGGCACACTGAAAGCAACTCATTCCTGGTGTTTGATAATGTATCTGTGTGAGGGGTCTTTTAATGTACAGTATGCAAAAAGAGTGAACTTGAAATATTACCTGTACTCTCCATGTTTCTATTATAGCTGCTTACTTGCTATGCATTCAAGCAGATGAACTGCAAGATGCTCTCACTTCTCATTGTGTGGTCACTCGCGGAGAAACTATAATCAGGCAAAATACTGTTGAAAAAGCTGCAGATGTCAGAGATGCTATGGCCAAAGCCCTGTATGGGCGTCTCTTCAGCTGGATTGTTAACCGCATAAATGCTTTACTGAAACCTGATGAACAGTTAAGGTAAGGGTATATTTTCTTGCACCTGCAGTATTCATTAGAATGTGGGTCTTGACCTGCAAATTTGCCTGAAAACAGAATCCAATTTGATAGGCTAAAACGTGGGAGTTTTCACAGGATTCATTTTACAAAAGCATCTAATTTCTATGGACTTTTGTGGGAAATTAGTGCTATGTGACACAGTGGTCTAGAGTCATCAATATTTGTTAGGGTACAAATACGGTATAACCACCCCCAAAAAAGAATTATTTTTATGGTGCAAGTCATCAACCATGTACCACTAGAAATAACGGATTTTTTTTAATCGGGTCCGCTAAAAATATCAAGACCAGCATCAAAATGCGTAAATAATGCAACTTTACTAATTATGATATTTTATCAGAACTTTAAATAATTGCAGAATTACCAAAACATTTTATCACCTAATACAAGTTGGCATTAGGATGGCATTAAGTTGCTGTTCGCCCTATCTTACCTATATATAAAATGACCAGTATATTGGCTTTATATACATACTGTAGGCAAGATATACTAAACCAATAAAAAAATAGGTCATAACACATTTAAAACAGTTTTTACAGTACATATAAACCCCTTAGTAGCCCAAGTGGTGAACTACCTGTAGTCATGGGTTTCCATTGCTAGCTGAACACTAAGGACTGCAAAGGGGTTATATTAAAATGAAATAACACTAATTACCCAACTTGGCTACCTTAGTGTCAAGTAAAGCATTGGCTGTTGGCCCTTTATTGAATTAATTCTGGGGAGCTTCCTCCCGGAAGACAAGGACAGCCTTCATCCAGGCTGGGGTAAGTATTTAGGCCCCTATTGAGAGGTTCTAGATAGCCACAGTGACAATCAATGGGTTTATGTTTTACTTTTATTTATTATTTAATGTATAGTATTTTTAAAGCATTTGAATGTCCAAAAGTCCACATTTGGTTAGTAGGGCTATTGGCCATTAGTCATGAAGGGTAGTGTTGGGGGTAGTAAGGGCAGGGGGGATGGGTCATGGGGATAGTTACCAGTGACAGGGTGCTTATGCCCCCTTTGTTTGCCTTAGCAATGCTTTACTAGCCACTAAGGTAGTCAAGGGGTGTTGGTAACGTAGTTAATTTGTATATTAACCCCCTTAATTTCTTTGTTATAACTTGGAACCCACAGGCATCAAAGAAGTTAATGTAATGTCTACCATAGTGTTCTGTAATAATTAATATTAGGGAAGTCTATGGTAGACATACTAGTAATGCAATTGCAATGCGGCAATTATAGCATTATTAATGGTCATGTAAATTCAAGCATCGAATCAAGTAAAAAAATATTACTGCAATCTTGATACCTTAGGTGAGGGGTCCAAAAAACAATTATATGCTGCACACCATAAATCATATACATAACAGTATTGCCGGTGCTGCTGGTTCAAGGGATACCTGTAACAATCATCCAGTCTTGAATAAATGGAAGGATCCAGCGCTCAACGGATTTTAAAAGTTCAATTTTATTGCACCATACACAACGACTGTTTCGACCTTAGTAGGTCTTTCTCAAGTGCCTTTTTCACTTGAGAAAGACCTACTAAGGTCGAAACGGTCGTTGTGTATGGCGCAATAAAATTGAACTTTTAAAAACCGTGGAGCGCTGGATCCTTCCATTTATTTAGGTGGGGGGTCGGCAGATGTTCTTTCAGCTCCTACATGTGGCTCTCCTGCATTTTCCTGGTTTGCAGTTCCCCAGCTGCTGCCTCTCTCCCTCACTGTCCTGAAGGTGGCTGCGGGGTCCTCGGCTAGCTCTAGTCAGGCCTCTTGTTGCCACCGGGCATCCCCCAGCTGCTGGCCTGCCTCCTGCACTGTTCCACACCGGGCCTCTCTCATGCCGGTGCGCACTGGAATATGGTGGCATCAAGAGGCCCGACCAGTGCCGGCCGGGCCCCCCCGCATCCACCAGCAGCACAGTGAGGGAGCAGCAACACAGTACATACAGTGCAGGAGAGAGGCAGTCCCAATATAAGTGTGTATGTATGTATGTATGTATGTATGTATGTATGTATGTATATGTGTGTGTGTATATTTGGGGAGGGGGGTTGGTGTGTATGTATTTGAGGGGAGGCTAGTTTGTATTTGGGGGGTAGTGTGTGTGTATTTGAGGGGGAGTGGGAGTGTATTTGAGGGGGTAGTGTGCGCGCATTTTTTGGGAGGGTAGTGTGTACGTGTATTTTGGACGGGGTAGTGTGCATGTATTTGGGAGGGGGTAGTGTATGTGTATTTGAGGTGTAGTGTATGTGTATTTGGGGGGGTAGTGTATGTGTATTTGCAGGGGTGATCTATGTGTATTTGAGGGGGAGGTAGTGTATGTGTATTTGAGGGGGAGGTAGTGTATGTGCATTTGAGGGGTATTGTATGTGTATTTGGGGTGATAGTGTATTTGAGGGGGAGGTAGTGTATGTGTATTTGGGGGCGTAGTGTGTGCGTGTATTTGGGGGCTAGTGTATGTGTATTTGGGGGGATAGTGTGTTTGAGGGGGAGGTAGTGTATGTGTATTTGGGGGCGTAATGTGTGCGTGTATTTGGGGGCCAGTGTATGTGTATTTGGGGGGGTAGGGTATGTATTGTTTATTTGAAACGGCAAACTGTTTTGCACAGAAAAAGAATGAAAAAAAAAATGGACTTATTATTGAGATGCATTTTATTCCACCACATATTTTTTCCTTCCTCTAATTCTGATTAAAGTACAGATGCAGCAGCTGTTATTCGAGCAAATCACGAAATGGCTTTCGATATCTCCCCGTGATCCTCACTAGTTTTGCCGGGGCAGACTATAATGGCCCATCGGATTAACACAACAGGGGTCCCTGCCGTGTGAGTCCTACCGGGGTCTGCCTGTCTGTAATAGATGCGCAGTAAGAGATAAGTTGAATCAGTCACTCTAACTGCGAACCTCACAGGCGATCGCGGGGTTTTTATTTAAATGTCGCAGGGGGTCTCCGGAGCTGAACCGCATTGATTTCAAGTCTGCAGCGGAACATCTCGCAATACCACGGGCATAACGCAATATTTACCCAGGTAAATGTTCGAATAACGGCCGCTGCATCTGTAAGTTTGTCATATGTTAATGCTTATACAGTATACTGTATACCTATTAGTGTCTATATTTATGTGTTTGTGGGGGCGTAATATTCATGTATGCTCATCCGGCTCATGGAATATTTTGGACAAAGACATTTTTATTAAAATGGCTCTTCTTCCTTGAAAGGTTGCAGACTCCACCCTTAGGTCACAAAATTGCGGTGATAAGAAGTGATAAAAAATATTGCCGAGAGCGATATTAACTACATTTTAACGGCTAGTATGTCCTTTTTTTGCTTCCCCCAGGCAGGCAAGATTGCATATTTTTTGGAGAGGTGGAGACAGAAAAAAGACAGCGAAAGATACCGTTTTGAAATCTCAGGGAAAGCAAGATTTCTGTGCAAAATGCAATCTCGCAGTTCATTGAATAAATAGCATGTGTTACCTAATTTTGTGAAATGTCTTTATTTCCATACAATATTTGCGTACACAGATTGGCACAGCGAAAGAAACTCAAAATTTGAAATGCACTGTTCTGACGTGTGAACTGTATAATAAATGGGTGTTTCTGTGTAAAAATTTGAATTTTATCATGAGAATACCATTATTGCAGTTCAATGAATAGGACCCAATGTAGAGTATACAGTATACAGTACATAAGGGTTTTATTTCACCAAAGGTAATATTGACTCTTTATCTTGTATTTTGCAAGTCTCTCATTTATATTGATACATATTTGTAATAGGTGGTGGTATCCATTGCATAGACAGTGCACATCCTATTTTAAATACAGTACTTATATTAGTTCCCTAAAATAAATATTTATGATCATTATAAATATTTATGATAATTATTTTTAGGCAACCTTAATAATGTACATTATTGACATGCAAATATCAGTGATTTTATGTCATTTTAAAATTTGAATGATTAATTTTATCTTTTCAGCAAAGATGATACTGGATTTAATATTGGAATTCTTGATATATTTGGCTTTGAAAACTTTAAAAAGAACTCTTTTGAACAACTCTGCATTAACATTGCAAATGAACAAATACAGTTTTATTTTAATCAACACATTTTTGCATGGGAACAGGTACGAAACAATTTATTGATAATATAGTAAATTTCTGTTGTTTTTATAATCACAGTAATGGTGTCCTTTTATTTAGCACATTTAGAGGGACTATTTACAGTCTATCACAAATGTGTAGTTCAAATTCAAAAGTTTGCATAGCAAAACTGTGATACGGTCAAATTATATTTTCTAGGTTTTGCATATACCCTGTACTGTACCGAAAAAACAACTAATTAGGAAAGTCGTTTCCAATAGGATTTATTTGTGTTTTTGTGATTAAAATGAACACTACAGATGTAACTGCTCTTACTAGGCCTCGGATATAGTAGGCGCAGCACCTACTGTAGTAGTACAGCACCTAATGCAGAGGCGATCAGTGGCCAAGGGATCTGGAGGAGGAGACGCGATGGGGAGGTGTGTTATAGGCATGCCTGTGACGTCACGTGAGCGGTTCTCCCTCATTGGCTGAACCGTACACCTGACCCTGCTGTCGCAAGCCAAAATCAACATATTTTGCCGCATGAAAAATCAGCTGCATCATCGCACTTAGTCGCGTGCTCTATGGCCTGCCTCAAAGAGGCACGTCTTTTGTTTGCGCCGCGTGTGCAGTCGCGGTAAGTATGGCCACGGCCTTACTTTTCCTGGTACCGCGATCGCTTGTAGTCCTGTGACCGCTCCGATTGCAGCTCAGGAGGATTAACGCTGCGGGATGTCACATTAAAAGGAATGGACACCCCGAAGCGCCATTGCTGCTGCCACCTCCCCCAGCACCGTGTTATTTTGGAGTTTCCTTTGCGGAGCCGGGAACTGTAAGATGGACTACATCTGTACCGTTCAGGATCAACTGTTTCATTTTCAACACTATTGTGCAGATATGTTCTTATACTTACAGTATATCATTTTCTGTAAACCTTTAATGGATTTATAATGAAATCTCTCCTCCCTGCTGTTTTAATTCCATTTATTTGAATGGAGCTGAACACCCCATGGGGGAGAAGACAAAAAGAAAAATGTATATTTGTGTGTGTATATATTTTTATATACACACACACGAAGCGAATGTAGTCACACTGGAGCTAATATAAAAAGGAGAGTCTGTACTAAGACAACAATAGCAGTATCGTAAGAGGGGCAATCGCAGGTCTGGCCTGACATGAGCCCCAGCTTGGAGGTTGTTGGGGAGAATGGTAGAGGGTTTACACTCTGGCTGAGTTGAGCAGACACTGATGAGAGAGCAGTCACTCTCAAACCTTCCTGTGGATTAGCATTTCGTGGCATGGCCGTGGGTGGAAAACCTGGTTGTACGTTAACTTGGTGGGGGAGATACCCTGAGCTGCTCTAGACTCTCCAGGTTTCCCCCTTTATGATTGCTGACTAAACCCAATTGCAGCTCCCTCTTATAATAACCTATCCTGGACCACTCTACCTTATTAGAACTCACTAAACTTCTACAGGGAGCTCCTGCACAGGTCTGAGAGATTAACCCCTTACATTCAACATTGTATGTATGTATGTATGTATGTATGTATGTATGTATGTATGTATGTATGTATCGAGAGGCCAAACAGCTATGATGCATTTTGTATTTCTTATTTACAATGTTATTATGTGCATCATGGTATAATCAAAGGGATTTTCAAATAATGTATCCTGTGAAAAGCCAATAAAAAGAAAACAGTGACATAAGGTTTGCCTTGTGTACATGCAGAATTACTATATGAATCAGCTTAATTTAGTAATTACATTTCTCTCATATACAGGCTAGAAACCAGTATTCATAAGTGTTTCCTTTTGAAGTACAGTGATTGCAGCCTGTGCTAGAAGTACCTTTTAGAAGTTAGAGTTGCGCAATGTAAATAGTCAAACCTTTTTATTTTATAATGCACCCAGCTAATCAAGAATTTATGGAAAGTGGTCAAGTATGAGGTTTTGCTATTTTGAAAAGCTCTTTATATCTTTATGTTATTTTATAGTTATAATGTATCTTTCTTCAAAGTAATTCAATGGAAATGAGGCAATGTAGGTTTTAAACAAATGTGCCTTTCTACATTTATACTTTTAGGAATGCTTAATATGTTTAGGGAACATGTTACTATTTGATTTACATTTATGTGGAGATTTTAACTGATTTGACCAAGTATACTTTTTTTTAGAGAAAAAATGTTTTTTAACCATACTCCTTTTTACATAGTAGATGATAAGGTTGAAAAAAGACGTACGTCCATCAAGTTCAACCTATGCTAAATTTAGACAACAGATACTTTATCCTATATCTATACTTACTTATTGATCCAGAGGAAGGCAAACAAAAACCCCAGTGTTATATCATCCAATGATATCTCATATGGGGAAAAATAAATTCCTTCCTGACTCCAAGAATTAGCAATCGGATTAATCCCTGGATCAACATCATTCCCATGTATACTTATTTGGTATAGCCCTGTATACCTTTAATACCTAAAAAGATGTCCAACCTTTTTTTGAACAAATCTATTGTATCTGCCATCACAGTCTCCATGGGTAATGAATTCCACATTTTAAGTGCCCTTATTGTAAAGAACCCTTTCCTTTGTTGCTGGTGAAATCTCCTTTCCTCCAACCTTAAGGGTTGGCCCGAGTCCTTTGTACTGCCCTTGGGATGAATAGTTCTTTTGAAAGCTCCTTGTATTGTCCCCGAATATATTTGTATATAGTTATCATAGCCCCTCTTAGACACCTCTTTTCTAATGTAAATAAATCTAATTTAGCTAGTCTCTCCTCATAAGTTAGATTGTCCATCCCCTTCATTAATTTGGTGGCTGTTCTCTGCACTCTCTCTAGTTCCATGATGTCTTTTCTTAGGATTGGTGCCCAAAATTGTACTCCCTACTCAATGTGTAGTCTTACTAATGCTTTGTAAAGGGGCATAATTATGTTTACTTCCCTTCCATCCATTGGCCGTTTGATGCAAGATAGGATCTTGTTTACCTTTGCAGCTACTGCATTACTTTGGGCACTATTGCTAAGCCTGCTGTCTACAAGCACTCCTAAATCCTTCTCCATCAAGGATTCCCCCAATTTATCCCCATTTCATTTATAATTCTCCTTTTTATTCTTGCATCCCAAATGCATAACCTTACATTTATCTGTATTAAACCTCATCTGCCATTTACCTACCCACGTTTCCAGTCTCTCCAAGATCCTTCTGAAGAGAAATTACATCCTGCTCTGATTCTATTACCTTACACAATTTAGTAAAGATGGAGACTTTGTTCTCGATGCCAACTTCAAGGTCATTAATAACCAAGTTAAAAAGCAGGGGTCCCAGTACCGTGTTTATTTGTTTATCATAATTCCTCAGCTCACATGCTTTATTTATCATTATTCCTCAGCGTGTATGGTTTGAAAAAGTTAATCTAACAAACTATTATATTCTGAAAATTTAGGATGGACCGGTTGGTAAATTCGAGATTTGAACAAAGCGAACGTCAAAATTTGTTCGGAATTTCCAATTGAATTTCAGAGTGAACTTTCAAGTCCAAGAAAAATTCATAACCAAAACCCAATGATGACACTGAGAATGGATCCCTTTTTTTGTAAAATAAACTGGGCAAACTCGCAAACTTTAGCAAAAAGTTAAACGTTGGTAAAAGTTTTCTGAAAGGGAAAAGCAAATTCCTGCTTATTTTGAAATTTTTCCATCGTTTACAACACCAAAACTCTTACTAAAAATATAATACATTAATAGGAATTTAGTCTAAAAATGGGCAATATCAGTGGTGTTTTGGTCTTGATTATAGAAATATTTTGGTACAGTATGTGTTTTGGTTTTGCATAAGCTTTATTTTTAACTTTTTAAAATTATGGTAAAATCTAAATAATTTTAATTTGTGCCAATTTTTTTCAGCTTTGCATTTCTGAACATAATTTGTAGGTTTTTTAAGAAGTTCAAACCTGTGCACCCTCTCCCATGAAATGATAAAATTGAAAGGAAAAAAATATATTATTCAAGGATAATCCTTTTTAGGGGGGTTTGAAATTAATTTGACTTGGATTCTAATATTCAATGCGATCTCTGACTCATTAAATTTGACATCCAATTCTCTAAATGCTCGATTCAAATTTTGAATCAAAATGTCAATTAACTGAAGTTCGTATTTTAAACCGCAAATGTGCTCATCCTTACCATAAGCAAAAAGTTTCTACATTTTAATGGATTGGAAAAGCGTTTATGTGATAATCTATAAATATAGGTGCAGACTTAAAATATGGCGATTTTTCTTAAAGAATGAATATTTAAATGAAGATGTGGATGCAAGAGTCATTGAGTATGAGGATAACAGGCCACTTTTGGACATGTTTCTACAAAAACCAATGGGTTTACTCTCTCTTCTTGATGAGGAAATTAGATTCCCAGGAGCAACTGATCAGACGCTTGTAGGTAGGTAATAGTTAGCATTGTAAAACGTTGTCTGCCTGTTAAATGTGTAACAAAATGAAGATACATTTAGAAGATAACCACTACTCTACCATTTTTAATATTAGGCTACAAAACACAGTGATCTATAACCTACTATAATGATACAACCTATCATAGTAATGTATGTAGTAACTCCTTCCCTATCTTCTCCCACTGTTTCACATATTCACTAGCCCTTTTTTAATCTGTAAGAAAATACTTTCATACATGAATGTTGAAAAATACCATACATTACCAAATATGCAATTAATACTAAAACAAACCGGTTTAGAGTTTTACACAAAACCCACAGTGTTGTTATTATTGCCGTTCTTATATTGCTGTTTTCAAAGAATTACACACTTTCCTATGCTACAATGTTACACACTAATGTAACTTTGGAGATACTGAAACTGTTCTTGTTTGCCTAGCAAGGCAGCAAATGACTGAGAAAAATCAACAAGCGTTTTATTTTTCATTTTGAAACTCATTTATTTATGGTCATTAAATTCAATAAACTGATAAGCAGCATTTGTAGATATATTGTTTATACAGGACAATATATTTATTGCACAGTGTATGATGAACTTAGAGATGGAGGGTATTATCATGATTAATGCTTTTTCATGCTTTACAGAAAAATTTGAAGATAACCTTAAATCAAAGTATTTCTGGAGGCCCAAGAGGGTAGATCTAACGTTTGGCATCCACCACTTTGCCGGGAAGGTACAGTGAAATACAGCTCTAGCTCTGTGGATTGTAAAAATATATCCTGAACAGTTGTATTTATGTGGTATATAGGTCCTCCATTCTATGGTCACAAATTAAGCATTATTGTTGTCAATTTATACTAAATGTGTAAAGAACAAATGCACAAAAAGTCTGCCAAATGTTCACCCTATTTATTACGATGAAAGCAAGAAAGAAACAGGCTTACATACTGTGGTGCTGCTATTTATTCAGCACCTACTGCATATACATGTCAAAAAGATAGCTGACATACAAGTTAAATTAGGTCGTCTTGGGCTTTCTCTTATAGTGTATGAGTAGCAGTATGTTATATTACACTTTATGCAGCATTTACTCCCTCAATGCTAGTAAAGCATGACATGCACGGTAAGAACATGTGTTATATCACCCTGTCACAATCAATTATACACAACAATTTGTTAGAATATAGTTTACCTTTTTTATCATTTTGAGTTTTATTGTTTTTTTTTTTAAATTTGACCGTTTATGCCTTTCTTGTTTTTCTTATAATAAATTCACAATCAAATCTCAATAGGAAATTCTTACTGTGTCTGTAGATAAACCAACTTATTCCACATTTAATGCTTTACTCTAGTAGTCACAAAACTTCATTTAAATAGGAGCAATGTCATTGAGGAATTCAATCAACTACAGTATGTAATAGTCCCAAATGTTGTAATTTCAGTACTTTCAGACTTCTTTTTTCTTAACCCCTTGCTCACATACTGTAATGTAAAGCAGCATATAGGTGCAGCAGCATATAGGTACAGCAGCATATAGGTACAGTACACTGCAATGTTCCAGCAGTGAAAGAGATAACTGTCTTTTGATATTTAATTTAATGTCAAATACTTACTTTAGTTTGAACTACATTTTCAGACATAAATCAGACTACAAAACGCATAATAAAGACCTGTCCACATTAAATAACTGTTCATTACCACAGCAAATTGCTGCAGGAATTGAAATATCTTAGGTCACATTGAAGAACTTTAATCTATAATAATGTATCAAATTCCTGGTAGTAACAAAGTATTTCTTGAAAGGTTCTCTATGATGCAAGTGGGTTTCTGGAAAAAAACAGAGATACTTTACCAGCTGATATAGTTCTCCTACTCCGCTCTTCTGAAAACAATCTGATTCGAATATTAGTAACTAATCCTCTAACGAAAACAGGTAATTTTCCAGAATATTTCTAGCTGCTACGTTTGAACAATTGTTGTAATTGCAAGCAAATACAAATACCACTTATGAGTATATTAAGGTGGACTAATAATATCAGCCATGACAGTAAAACATAGGTATAATAATTATAATTTATTTATACACTGTCATATTCTGCATCATAGTATGTGTGTAAGATAAATTAAAACTATAACATGCCCATGTTAAAAGAGAAAACAAGCAAAAGGTGACACTGGGTGTGCATCTGCATGCCATTTCCCAGAATCCCAGGCTGCAGTGCAAGCATTGTATGCTAAGACATAATGGGGAAAGGCAGGGGTGCAGACCTGTTGAGACGTGAAAAAGTGATATTTGTATTTACTATACACTGTAAAGGACAGGGTTTTTGTCACTTGAACTCAACATAACTTATTTTATGTCTTACAATTGCAAATATTTCTATTGACTTTTCAATTCATGTCTGGATATTAATTGTATTAACAATTTGTAAGTATTTGGTGACCTGTGTGGGAATACTCTTATATTTGCAATAACATTTTACATTATGATTTCTGCATCAGTGTTGTGGCTTGTTCTGAAAGGCCATAGATCATTTTTTTTTTTAGATCAAGGCGAGGTGAGCTTTATCTTTGTATAACCACCTCGAAATTATAACACATAAGTCCAGGAAATGTTTCTTTAATACCAATATGTCAAATAAGATTTGTAAGAGTTTAAATGAAATGTAGAATATTTGAAATGGTAAAATTAAAGGTACGTGAGATTTGTATTTCTTTTGATTCAGGAAACCTTGCACACACAAAATCTAAAGGGGGAATACGTTCCCAACCATGGACAACTCAGAAATCAGTCAGCAAGGTAATAACCCAAAACTCCTTACAAGCCACCCAAAATAATTTTCATTACTGTAAAAAAGGCATTACTAACTTTATCAAGTAACTATGTCCTGGTTTCTTTCCTTACTTTTTTTTTTTTATCTCTATAAAGCCAGATATCTTAATGTTGTACAATTCATATTTCTTCTGTGAGGGAAAAACATATTTCCCTATTTTTTGCCTGCCGGCTTGGCTTTGGTTTGTAGATCAATTTCTTACAGTATTACAATTTTAGCTTAATGTTAAAAAAAGATATATCCATGTACTTGTTTGTACTATAGGGTGTATTATTAATTGCTGGGAATTATACAACAGCAACACCTAATTCCATTATTACTGTATATCCAGATTAAAACACTACATGCAGAGTAATATACAGCTGTGTGAAAAAGAAAGCACACCTTCTTTGAATTCTATGGTTTTACATATCAGGACATAATAACAATCATCTGTTCCTTAGCAGGTCTAAAAATTAGGTAAATACAACCTCAGATGAACAACAACACATGACATATTACACCGTGTCATGATTTATTTAACACAAATAAAGCCAAAATGAAGAAGCTATGTGTGAAAAACTAAGTACATCCTTACTGCTTCCATAGGAATTAAGATGCTAAGTAGCAGACATGTGCTGCTAATCAAATGCCCTTGATTAATTGATCATCAGCAAGTGTGACCACCTCTATAAAAGCCAAAGTTTTAGCAGTTTGCTGGTCTGGAGCATTCAGGTGTGTATTAACACAATGCCAAGGAGGAAAGACATCAGCAATGATCTTAGAGAAGCAATTGTTGCTGCCCATCAATCTGGGAAGGCGATTTCCAAACAATTTAAAGTCCATCATTCTACAGTGAGAAAGGTTATTCAAAAGTGGAAAACATTCAAGACTGTTGCCAATCTTTCCAGGAGTGGACGTCCCAGAAAATTCACCCCAAGGTCAGACCGTGCAATGCTCAGACTCTTCAGGCCTCAGTTAGCATGTTAAATGTTAAAGTTCATGACAGTACAATTAGAAAAAGAACATGGCAGCACGGCTTAGGTTTGCAAAGTTGCATCTGAACAAACAACAAGACTTCTGAAACAATGTCCTTTGGACAGACGAGACCAAAGTGGAGATGTTTGGCCATAATGCACAGTGCCATGTTTGGCGAAAACCAAACACAGCATATCAGCACAAACACCTCATAGTAACTGTCAAGCACGGTGGTGGAGTGGTGATGATTTGGGCTTGTTTTCCAGTCACAGGACCTGGGAACCTTGCAGTCATTGAGTCGACCATGAACTCCTCTGTATACCACAGTATTCTAGAGTCAAATGTGAGGCCATCTGTCCGACAGCTAAAGCTTGGCCGAAATTGGGTCATGCAACAGGAGAATGATCCCAAGCACACCAGCAACTCTACAACAGAATGGCTGAAAAAGAAAAGAATCAAGGTGTTGCAATGGCCCAGTCAAAGGCAAGACCTCAACCCGATTAAATTGCTGTGGCTGGACCTTAAGAGAGCTGTGCATAAACAAATGCCCACAAACCTCAATGAACTGAAGCATCGTTGAAAAGAAGAGTGGGCCAAAATTCATCCAAATGATGTGAGAGACTGATAAAGTCATACAGGAAACAATTACTTCAAGTTATTGCTGCTACAGGTGGTTCTACAAGCTATTAAAATATAGGATATACTTAGTTTTTCTCACATGGCTTCTCCATTTTGGCTTTATTTTTATTAAATAAATCATGACAAGTGTAATATGTCATGTGTTGTTGTTCATCTGAGGTTGTATTTACCTAATTTTAAGACCTGCTAAGGAACAGATGATTGTTATTATGTCCTGATATGTAAAACCATAGAATTCAAAGAGGGTGTACTTTCTTTTTCACACAACTGTACATTGTCACGATGCACTGACCTTATCAACAATTTTTATATTTTGGGGATCTCGATTGAGCACACAAGTTGAGCAAAATAAACTGACATTTATTTCCTTAATAGACAGACACACGACAACCTAAGAATATACTTGACAAACACTTACTGAGGGAGAGAACGGGATAAAATGCCCAGAGACTAAACAAAGCACCAGAATAATGTCCTTTAAAATGCTGTCCTTTTGCAAGGGGCGCAAGTTGCCAGCCCAATATGTCCTTGGATAGTGCAACGTTCATTCTGGTCCGTTGGGTTTGGTTAGATAACAAAATCCTGAAACAGAGTTCTGTCCTTGCTTCCGATGAAATTAACTCGTTGCATTCGGGATCGTTGCTACTGCTCGTATCCGCTCTTAGAAGCGAGATGGAAATTCAATCACATTGTAAAAGAAATACAATGGGGATAGCTCGGGGGGCATGTATATAGGGGCTGATATCATATCTCCAACATACCCACCCAATCCCCTTCCTGGGAATTTCCCACTCACCAATCTCCAACTTTCCCACAGTTTGCAGAGTGGGCACTATGGGGATTTCCGGTTGGTACAGCGCCTGTGCTAACCGGACACATTGGCTGCTTACCATATGGGTACTCCCCTTTTCCCTGGCGTCTCCCAGGCTAGGATTTGGTCTCAAGGTGTGAACTAGACCCGATGACTAACAGGATCTCCTATTCAGCGAGCATCCCGGCTAATTCACACCTTGTGGCTCTGGGGGATTTCCTCTGCAACACTCCCCTAGACCCGTAGGCACTGCCTCAACAGGGGGTCTCTGAAGTCTGCATAAGAAAGTGCCCCCAGCTCATGGGTGTTAAAACATTTGGTCACTGGATGCATTACAAAGGCAAGTAGAAAAAATGTATCCTGCCTGTACATTTTAAACTGCAGCCAGAAAGGCACTTTATTAAAAATATATGTTCTACTGCTTCTAAAGTTATATTTTTAATATGTGTGTGCTTGGGGTGTTACTCTGGGGCTGCACACCAAAAATCAGAATGCTAGTCCATTCCGTTCCCGAGTTAGGGGCTTCTCCTTGAGCCGACAATGCTGGGCTATGGGCTTCCCATGTCAATTGACTTGCGGTTAACCTAGTTCCCACCACAGTAATGGATACCTATGTTACTCAACTGAACAAAGCGACCGCGCCACGCTTCTCCAATTAGCTTGTGGCTTGGCTCGCGCAGCGCCATCTTGTATCCAAAAAACAGTAATGCAGGTTTACAATGAAATACATTACTGCAGGCCTATGCAATCCTGCAAAACGAGGACAATAAGGTACAGAGGGGAAAATAATACATGTGTAGTGCATATAAAATTAACCCCTTCATCCCCAATGTGAAGTAGGGTTAACCAGCCGAGCATACTGCCTATATTAATGCGCTGATTAACCCTATTTTCATACATACATGTATATTATTTATTTGTTACAACACCAACCGAATGTAAGAGAATTTCAGTGAAGAATTGCACCTTGAAATTAAAAGTTTTATTGGACCTTTAAAATAGATCTAACAGTAATTAACAAAAAAAAAACAAAAAAGCCCCAAAGCAACATCCAAATGACAAAGTATATAGTTAAATACTTATCTGTTTATCTTCCAATAAGTATGGGTCATTTAGTTAAACTCTTTGGCCAAAGCATTATAAGCCTACAGCCATGTCACAGCATGACCACTCTGCATGTTCTAACACTACAGTACCTGTCAAACTTCTCGTTTACCTCTGTAATGATGGGAGAGATGTCTTAATAGACCATTTGGCAGTTAGTTACCCCTCCTCTCTGTTTGATATCTCACCATTCCAACTTTTTAAGTAGCAGGTTTTTTCGTGCACCTGTGGAAAAATGGTATATTATGACATTTCTCTTTCTATTTCAGAGGTAAATGAGAATTTTCAAAGTTAGTATTAGGACCTTATAAGAAGGCAAACAGATAAGAATTGAACTATATACTTTGTCAGTTGGATGTTGCATTGGAGCTTTTTGTTTGTTTCTTTGTGTACAGTAAATGATCACAGCCAATATCACTCCGTTTGACACATACACACACACAGTTTTGTTCTGAGCTTGCAGGGATTGTGTGTGATATAATTACAACTCTGTGATACCCATGCTCCACTATGCAGAATAAGAGTACATGGGGCCCACCTTCCATAATTTACAACCGACCTTATAGCGCTTTACGATCTTAGAGATGCCTTGTGGAAAAGCAACAAAGTAACTGGCACTACTAGGATCTTAATACTGTAACTACAGATGCCTGAAGAATATGTGCACAAGGCAAACAAGGCACGCAAAAGCACAATATTACTCTGACAATCTTCATCAGAATAAATCAAATCCAGCTAAATTCTGGAAGGTTATCAACAATATATTCCAGACTTCTAGACATCAACAACCATGTAATAATATTAAGGAGGATATTACCCTGGCAAATCCTACTGACATTGCAAATGCATTTAATGAATACTTTGTGGGGTGTGCTACTAATTTATTAGTGAAAAGCAACCCAAACTACATGTATGAACCTCATTCTGGGCGTACCGCTATAGCCCCACCCTCTACCAACATTGCCCACAGTTTTCAATTTGTCCCAGTATCGTAAGAGGAAATTACACAAGTGCTCATCAAATTAAAACTATGCAGCCAATGTGGACCTGACCTTCTGCAATCTAAGTTCCTGTGATTTGGTGCCCAAGTCATTGCCAAACTGCTTCTTCCCTATTCAACTCTATCTTGTCTTCAGGCCATATCCATAAGACTTGTAAAACTGCCAGAGTTATCCTAATCTTCAAAAGTGGGGACAAAAACACTGTCTCAATCTACAGACCAACCTTTCTTCTCCCAATACTTTCCAAAGTCATAGAAAAATGTGTTCACTCCCAATTAAGCGATTACTATGACAAGACAAATTTCCCTAGCCAACTCCAATCTGGCTTTCACCCCAAACACTCCATGGTAACTACTCTCCTAAACGTTTTCAGTGAGATCCAGTGTGAAATGGAACTGGGACAACTCACTAGTGCAATATTCCCAAATTTTGCAAAGGCTTTTGATACTGTTGATCATGTTATCTTGCTAAACAAACTATAGTGCTCTGGAATAGGGAAGCATGCTTTAAACTGGTTTCATTCCTACTTATCAGGTAGATCCCAACATGTGTCTATCTCGGGCACTAACTCCAACCCCTCGGATATCACCTGTGGTGTCCCTCATGGCTCTGTTCTGGGGCCCTACTCTTCTCAGTGTTCATTAATGATTTTCCTACAGCTTGTAAGAGAGCCTCAATGCACATGTATGCAGATGATACAATCTTGTGTGCACACAGCCCTAACCTCTCTAACCTTGGACATGTACTTCAATCTGACATTTTGAGACTTGAACATTGGATTTCCCAAAACAAACTGTTTCTAAACACTGACAAGACTGTAACAATGGTATTTGGGACCAATGCTTCATTTCTAAAGCTTCCAATGAAGGAGCTACAGGTCAGAACCAACTCGTACTATCCTAGCCCCTGTTACTAGTTTCAAATATTTGGGCATATGGTACAGTATGACTTTCATTTAACATTTGGGTTGCACAATGATACCCTAACATTCAAAACCAAACTATATAGGAACAAATCCTCCCTAATTCTTCTGGTCAGAAAGTGCATCGCACAGTAGAAGCTGATGCCAATTATAGACTATGGGGACATAGTATATGGCACGGCACCCCAAACTCACCTCAGAAAACTTGATACCCTCTACAACTCAATATGCCACTTTGTCCTCCAATGCAATTACAACACACATCACTGTGAAATGTGCAAAGAACTAGATTGGTCATCACTTGAGTCTAGGGACAAATTTAATCTCTCACCTATCTTTACAAGCTCCTCACCCCTACCACATGCAGCACTTATCATCTGAGATCTGACTCCAAAAGATTGTTCATGGTCCCAAGGTTGAACAAGTTATCCAGCCGCTCCTCCTCTTACCGTGCACCCCACAACTGGAACAGTCTACCGGAGACTCTCACTGCCATCACCAGTCTAAGTTCTTTCAAAACTAAAGCTGTCTCATATTTTAATTTGGTCTGTAACTGTTATATACAGCTCAACCCCATTATAGCGTGATCCGCTTATAACGCGGTCTGAGCGTGGCTCCCAATTTAAAAACATCTCCAAGGTTTTTTTTTTAAATAACATTCAATTCTTTATTGCTAACAGACACACACACACACACACACACACACACACACACACACACACACACACACACACACACACACACACACACACACACACACACACACACACACACACACACACACACACACACACCCCCTAGAGAATTGCACTAGCATATGAAGGATCAGGGGTTCAATTCCTGCATTGTATGGTATAATTTATAAATTATTATTTTATATAATACACATGCAGGAATTGAAACCCTGGTACTTCATATGTTAGTGCAATTCTCTAACTGCTACACCACAGGGTTGGTGTGATGAATCTGATTCTATAAACAAACTTAACATCTACTGCACAGTGCAGTCCATCATGGATGCAGCCTGATGAAGCAGGGAGAGGAGAGAGCTGCAGATGCCAGGTAAGTCCTCGTGGAACCCCTGATCTTGGTGGCGGCCATTTCACGATCCTAGTTACAGTATAAGGCGGTCTCATTTTGTGGACTCCGAGCACCGTGTTATAAACGGGGTTCAGCTGTATACGCCTATAATATATATTATCTTAACTGTGCATAAAATGTCTTGTATATAATGTACTGTATAACCCTTTTCACTCGTAACTATGTAATTGTAACCATGTATTTGTCATTATAACTCTGTGCCCAGGACATACTTGAAAACGAGCGATAACTCTCAATGTATTACTTCCTGGTAAAACATTTTATAAATAAATAAACAGTAAATAAAATGAATATTGTTTTTATCTGTCATAATTCAACAGAGTGATTTTGGAGATGCACATCATCCCAGAGAGACAACCAACATGAAAACACAGACAGTTGCTTCATATTTTAGGGTAAGATTTGGCTTAGACACAGGCATATCCTAAATATTAGAAAAGGCCAAGAAACATTTTGGGTTCTGATGCTTTATACCAGCGGTGCGCAATCTTTTCTACTCGCGCCCCTCCTCCTGCTTCCCTCCCTGCTCGCGCGCCCCTTCCCTTCGGCTCCTGGTGTCAAATGACGCCGCAGGGTCACATGACGTCACATTGCCATGCCAACGTGATGTCACATGACCCCGCTGCGTCATTTGCCAAATAGAAGGTAAATGAAGTTGCAGAGGCCTCACGCAATCCCCCAGCATTAATTTAAATGCCTTGGGGGAAGAGCGCAAGGCCTCTGCAACCGCTGCACCCCTCCCTAAACAATCTTGCACCCCCCCTTGGGGACGCGCCCCCCCAGTTTGCGCACCGCTGCTTTATACAGTAGTAGGTTGGAGAATGAGCAGACTAGTTATGCCAAATAGTCCTTATCTGCTGACAGTTTCTATCCTTCTATCTTTTTTAATTGTTTAAGCTAAATATATACATTTTAATAAATATGCATTTCTCAAGATAAACTTTTCTTTACATTTCTAATATGGAACAGTCGGCGAATTGCAGCTTTTGATTCTGGAAGTCGGGAGACTGAATATTGTTTTTCTATAAATACAAAATAACACATGCATAAAGGACCTTTTTGTGATAAAGATAGCAAATCTAATCAATGATTGTAAAAAAAACCACTAGGAGATATTAAATTTATCAGAATAAGTAGCAGTATTTATTGTCAGATTGCAATATTTTTGTTATGTTTTATTTAAAGTGTTTAGTTTATGTAAGACCACTATAAGACAACTTGGAAAGTAATACGGGACCATACCATATTAATACCATACCATACAATGCTAATTGAGTACCCCTGCACATATTGTTGTTATTGCATTTTAACTATTGCTAGTATTGATACTTTTTTTTTCTTTTATTGGTTGTAAACCATCATATTGCCTTAAGAACAATCTTTTTTTTCTAATAGGCTAATTTATTTTTGTAAGTAATTGTTCTGCACATACTCATGTATGTATGCAATATTATCTTTTAGTATTCTCTTATGGATTTATTGTCAAAGATGGTGGCAGGCCAGCCACACTTTGTCCGTTGCATTAAACCAAATAATGATCGTCTGGCAAATAAGTTTGATCGAGAGAAAGTTCTGGTGCAGCTGAGGTATACTGGTATCCTGGAAACGGCACGAATCCGTAGACTGGGTTATTCACACCGCGTGCTTTTTGCTAACTTTATAAAGCGGTAAGAACAAATTCATTTTAACTTTCACATTTTTAAAATAAATTGTACAGGTGCGCCGACGAGTATTCTAAAACTTGCCTTAAACTTGCCTTGGAAAATCTGGGGCTATCACCAACAAGATCCAGGTGCATGCGTGGTACATGCTGCAAACATTTCAGTGACATTTCTGCAGAGACTAATGGCCCATCGGATTAACACAGCAGGGGTCCCTGGCAGTCCCATTTTGAATGGGACTGTCAGGGACCCACGCTGTTAATCAGATGGGCCATTAGTCTGTCTGCAGAAATGTCAGGGAAATGTTGCCCAGCATGTACCCAGGATGTACCCAGGATGTACCTTGGCCTTGTTGGTGATTGCCCCAGATTTATTTTAGAATACTCGTCGGCACTACAGTATGTGCTAGACTCTTTATTTATAGATGAAAACTGAAAAGAAAAAATAACCTACCTGGCTTATCTTTCTTCACAAGGTGTTGCCATTTTGGTATCTGTTTTACATTTTTGGGTTGATACCATCTATTATGACTGTACTTTCAATGATACTGTACTGATACTGTACTTTCAATGGGTTGATCATTTCTTGACTGCGCTTTATGTATGAAGAAATAAGGACTGATGAAAAAAGTCACTAGAATATACTTGTAATGTTGTGAGAGGGTTCCATAAAAGAGATGTAGGAGAGAGACTGTGCTACTGTATATACAGTATATAACCTCAAACACACCTTAAACAACATGTGTAATACCTGGGAAATATGCTCTAGTAAAATAAAAGACTCTCTCTCTTTGTACAGTAGGTGCTACCTTAACAAGATATGAAACCTATGTTAATGAGAAATAAATGCCATTATTTTTGCATATACAGTAATTAACTTTGTAGATATGTGTTCAGGGAACAGCCATTACTGATTTTGATAACATGATGTTTTAAGTCCTGAGTTAATGGAGCTTTGTGAATCTGGGCCCTTGTGCTCCCAGCATGCATCGTTTTATAGACACCCCCCAACCTGCATTATTGCTACTATATGGGATACAGGCAGAAAATAAGGGGGCCATTTTATCAAACAAGGTTAGTTTTACTCACTTAAGCTTATATATAGCCATATTGCTGCACATTTTATGTTGTGGCACATTTTATGTTGCTCGCTTGATTGAAAGGTGGTCTCAGATGTAGAGCTTTGTCAGAAAGCAGTAGTTACAGGGTTTGTTTGGTATAATATAAACATACAGTACAACACATTAAGAGCAGAGAGCGAGAGAAAATGGGGGTCAGATTAGAAATTTGCTGGCTAGCAGATACAATACAATATAGGAAATATTGTAAACCACAGCCACAACATCATGGCAACTGACATACTACTGCCTCTGCCTACTTTATTCACATATTCCACCTTCATCTTGTCACACACATCTTATTTCGGAATACTGCATTACAAATGGCCTCAATTTATACAATAAGTAATCATAAAAATACAATTAAAATTGCACCCAGCATAACAATATAAAAACAACATTAAAAATATTCAAGTCATATTAGCTGTGCCTTTTGTTTCCATCTATACATAAATATGTAGTATTTTCTTTTAAAATAGATTTGTCATTTTTAAAACAAAATGTTTAAAAAGCTGACATTTTGAAATTATAGAGCCCCATATATCAAATCTGCTTCACCTCAATAATTGCTATTCCTCCTTTATCCAAAGCAGCAGGTGTTATACATTGTGCATATTTATTGTTGCACTGTTAAATGCTGTGCAATCTAAATGATTTATTTGGCTCTCAGGGTGATATTATCAAAAGAGAAATATGTTGCTTCTTCCCACATTCTTCCCACACACAAAGAGTCCTCTTAGATTGTTTGGGGATACTGTATTAGCACATAGAAATGCCCTATTCCAAAGCACCCCGTCCCAAGAGTCTACACATACATAGTGTGTTCCCTTTTGCTGATATCATAAGAAGGAGTAAGGAATAGTAAAGAAGGAATAAAGGAGTCCTGACTGTCCATATAATAGACAACTGTAATTTCATATTTTTTTGTCAACGGTGAACTTAGAAACTGTAGAGTGCTATATATTTATGATCATATGCTGAGTAACCATGACTGTGATCATATACAGAAGAATAAAGGCATGGTTGGTATTATTGATAGTTATTTTATCCATTGATGTACTTGGCATGGAGCTATTCATTCCTTCATAGAATATATTGTTCATTTCTTATGGTTTTCTCATTCAGGATAAGCAGTCCCACATTTAGTCTGAAATGTATCATGTTTGTCAAATGCAGGTCCCATGTATTTGGTCCAAAAAATATATATATTTTTTTATTTTGAAATTTCAAATAGTTCAATGAGAAATCTTGATATAAAGACACCGACTCTGTAAACAATAACACTGAGTGTGAATCAGTGGAACCTGGTTCAAGTCCCGGTGTCAGCTCTTTGTTGCATTGGGCAAGTCACTTTATCTCCCTGTAAGCTTGTCCGGGTAGCGACTTTTTCTGTAACAATCCTACTTCCTGCATACAGTGCACTATACTGTAATTGTGCAGTGCTTTGAGTCCCAATGAGAGAAAAGCGCTACATGAAATAAAGTTATTATTATATTATTAAAATAATATTTCCAGCTCACTAGTATGAATTATTTAAAAATATTTTTTGACAATTTAGCTCTTATTATTGCAACTTAGCTCACTGCGAATGTCCATTTTAGTTACAGGTTTATGTAACACCTCTTTGTTATATTATAAAGATCTAAAAATATTCATAAAGGTATATCAACAACAATATCTGTCATTATTTTAAGGTACCATCTAATTTGCTTTAAATCAAATGAAGACCCTCCTGTTAGCCCAGAATGCTGTGTGTCTATACTAGAAAAAGCAAATCTTAATGACTGGGTCTTGGGAAAAACTAAGGTAATTGTGTGTCGGCACTGAAGATTCATTTTACAACATTTTTGCTACAGTAACTGAACCCACAGACATTTTCACATCTCCATTAAGTATGCATCAAAGTGTTACCCTTTTTTGCTTTTTCCATCTTCCTCAATTGTAAGAAACAGCAAAAAACCTTAAGCGCAAACTCTCTAAAATGAAAATAATGAGTGAAAGTGCAAAGTGAAAAAAAACCTTGCAAAATACTATAGACTCACTCTATATTGTAGGAGGATGGTGATCAAATTATTGATCTATTACAAAATAGCGAGAACTCCCCAGGTGCATGTAAAGACAACAGAAGCATAGTTTAATGAAAACATATATAGTAAGCAGTGAGCCCAAAAGTATGCAAGTAAAAAAAAATGCATATTCCTCTATTCCTGTTTAGCTTTACTATTTAATTATTTGACTGTTTTTGAGGTCGGCATATTCCTCAATTGTTAGAAACTTAGTCATAATGTTTCTTACTTTTGACATAGATATTGTAGCCTGGGAGGTTTATAACAAACTAACAATGTATCTAGGATATTAAACTTGATTTTTCCTTGTGCCAAAACGTATCAGGTCTCAGGTGAATAAAGTCAGATCTAAAATGGAACTTATACCTAGCAAAATATATTTTCTACAAAATTGCACATTTTTTTCTTTCAATATAAACTCTACAAACTGTGGGATTTTTATTTTTATTGTCACGTATGCCAAATCCTACCATGCTCATACATATTTACTTTCTGCTTTGTGTTATTTTGTGATTCCTTCCTTTAGCTATTTGACACGTACTGTACCTGTAACACACAATATCTGTATTTATTTGCATGCCTACAGTATGCCCATAATGTTTCAATCTGTTAGAGACTGGAATAGGTTTTTGGAGTACATGTGAGACATTGAAGCAAGATATAGAAGATCTGTGGGTTGCCCTAAAGTGTGGAAATACAGGATTATTTCTCAGTTAGAGGTGTTCTACAGACCAGTATCACAAATGGAGGGGAAAACAATGTTTACTACAGGGTGTAAATAAAATAAAGATGTAATAGACATTTTTTTAAGGGAGACCTATTAGCAGGTGTAGATTTTAGTATACTAATGCCCAGATCACAGAGCTCTGTTAAATTAGGGCTCGTAAGGTAACGTTGCCTAAAATAGGAATGGGCGTTAAGTTTCCTGGTATCAAAGCTAATAACAGTGTGTATGCAAAAACAATAGCCGTTATTGAGCTAATTAGCATAGGATTAATTACATGATATTTTTGTGGTAACTTCCTTACATTTTAAAGTTACTCTGATCCAGACCATGAAATATGTATTTTGCTCGAGTTAAAAAAAAAAGAGAGGAGAGTTAATAGTCCCTGAAATAACACTATGTTACTTGAATCATACTTAACTGTGGTGTGGCACCCATCTAGACCCTGTAAAAACCCTATTTCATGGATGTGAGTAACTCCAAGTTTAGTCACGACCGATCTAATGTAACTGTTAAGTCCCTGCATTACAGACTCGAGTGGATGTGCTTCATTTGCATATCATTTGCATCTCAATATCACTAACATCTGTTTTAGTTAACAATATAGTCCTTTACGGGAGAAAACGTGGCTTAATATTATGTTATTGTTCTTTGAACATAAACCATTACCCTTCAGGTGAAGTTAAATTACGGTAGAGAGCTGTGCATCTGGGCCTAATATTGGACCTAAAGCTCACACATGGTAATATCATTTCAGAAAGGAGTCTCAACATACGTTATCAACAATATGAGATATTGGGTCATGTTTTAAAACTTAAAGGTGGTGATGTGAACATGTGAGCAAGTTAAGCCCGCCCTCCCCCTGGAATAGTAGTAAAAGCATGGAAATGGGCAAATAGTCACATTAGTTAAAATGACGATTCTAGGAGTTTATTACATGTAGGGAAAATGGACGATCTATTTGAAAAAAAAAATTACTCTTCCACACATTTCTGTATTTCTATGGGCTTTTGTGTCTTAAATTGTTGAGTTTAGTTTTAAACAAGATCTAGTTGTCAACCAGAAAATTTATTGACAATCTATTGATATTCCTATTCTAATATTGCTATATTGAAAGCAATTACATATTTAGTGTCTAGATTATCTTTACCTTTGTACTCTGGCTTTATTTCTATCACTGGAAGCATAGGCTCATGCATTGAAAAGGTTTCTTTTATTGAAAACCTTGATAATTTTCACATAAAATATTACCAGTTGTGTTAATATCAGAATGTGATCTTTTTCTATTGAATTTCATTTGACATCCAGTAATCTGTTCTTTCTTTATTTGAGGTATTCCTTAAATATTACCACGTTGAACAACTAAATCGAATAATAAAGACCATAGTTAGTAGAATTGTTCTTCTTCAAGCCTGTGTCAAAGGATGGCTGTGTGCAAAGAGATACCAAAAATTGCAATTCCAAAGAGAACAAAGCGCAGTGAAAATTCAGTCAGGTAATCATGTTTCCTATTGCAGGTATCATCAACATATGCTGAATATATTTCCATTAAATATTCCTGTAAATTTCAATCGTAGAATATATTCCCTGTTAGCACTTTTATGTAGCCTGTTGAGAAAGCTACAGCCTTATGTGAAGATTTATTTTGGTCAACTATTAGGCTGTTTCTATTTCGGAACAGGGCAAGGGCACGTCCAATGGTAATCTTGCTTTAACATATCACCATGTCTGTCTATTCATAATGATCAATAGGGAAGTATTTTGTTACTAAAGTTTACATTGCACCTTCCGCCTTTTCCATTGAGCATAATGGAAAGCCTCCTGTTGTAGAAAGAGCAGCTTTTATTTTGATGAATTGTGTATTTTTCTCTATGGGAAAAATGTGGCCCGGGGAAATATACTCAGCAGCGCTTTAGAAACATACAGTTGTATTATTTCTAATTTTTCCAAAGTTTACAAGGGCTACATTGTTGCACAGAAAAGGAACATACAAAACATAAGATGATGGAAAAATTCATTAAAAGATTCCAAGTGGAGAACCGGTGGATCTGTTACACATGCTGTGGTCCGGCCGTCGGATAGCCCCATTTTGGGAGCAAATTCATGATTGGCTGAAAAGGATATTGGGCTTTGAAATTCCCTGGGACCCCTGGCTTTTCCTGCGAAATAAACCAGCACAGGAACTAGCCAGAGTGGAAATTAAATTAGTTGCACATTTTGCAACAGCAATGAGGTGCGAAATAGCAGCATTGTGGAAACAAAATGACATTCCATCTATTGATAAAATTAGGAACAGAATTTGGTTTGTATGCCAGATGGAAAAATTAGCGAGTTTAGTTAATGACACTGGCAAGAAATTTCAAAAGGTCTGGCTGCCATGGTTGGCCCAGACGGATATCTATTTAAAACAAGAGACAGAACATGAAACACAGACAGAGCTCAGTGCACATCCAGTGAAACCTATACACGGTACAGTGCCTAAATATATATGTATAGATATCTATTAAATAAAATGGTCCTTTAGTTTAACATTTTGGCCAAAGTGTTGTAAGCCCCGGAGCCACTACACGGCAGACCACATCTCAAGGGTCCCTAACACTAAGATAAATTCTTAATAACCTGTGCATTACCAGGAAGAATGATTTATAATAAATCTGTCAAAATTAGTTGCATAGTTCTAAGTCTGATTGAAGCTTTTATTAACCTGTACATTACCAGGAATAGCACTCTGTATTAGATTTGTCACAATCATACTGCAAGCAGGCAAGTTCCCCTGAGAGTGGGAGATGCTATGGAGTGAGCTTTTAACCATTTAAATGTGGGAGGGCGTGAGCTTCAACAAGATAGGAAGAGCCACCTTCCAATCAGCTAAGACCAGCTGAACAAGATTTGTAAAAATACAGGACATCTGCAAGCTCATATTGAACCCCCAAATAACCACAACATATATATAAGCATATAGGTGTCACAGAGGAGTGCTACTAAGCATGGCGATATATATTTAAAACCAGAGACAGAACATGAAACACAGACAGAGCTCAGTGCTCATCCAGTTATTAAGAATGTATATTAGTGTTAGGGACCCTTGAGATGTGGTCTGCCGTGTAGTGGCTCAGGGGCTTACAACACTTTGGCCAAAATGTTAAACTAAAATACCATTTTATGTATCTATACATATATATTTAGGCACTGTACCGTGTATAGGTTTCACTGGATGTGCTCTGAGCTCTGTCTGTGTTTCATGTTCTGTCTCTGGTTTTAAATATATATCGCCATGCTCAGTAGCACTCCTCTGTGACACCTATATGCTTATATATATGTTGTGGTTATTTTGGGGGTACAACATGGGCTTGCAGGTGTCCTGTATGTTTCCCAGACGGATATCCCAAGGGTGAGCAATGCCACTGCTTGCTATGATAGTGTTAGATGCATTTTCCTCTGACAGGCAGAGGGGCCCTGAGAGGAAGGGATGTAGGCCAAGAAAATGGACAGTTGTAGATGAGGACCTATTAACACTACAGACGAGACTTCATGTAAAGAACTGAAGGAATATCTAAACTATGAGGCACAGAGTTAAAACACAGGCAAGACCTCTGCTAATCTCCCCCCTATCTTCTCTTCCCTATGTTGTGTTCTATGTTTTATGTTATTACTGAAATGGGTTTTCTGTCGATTGTTCAGGCATTCAGTTATTGTTAAACTCCGTTGCGCCGGAGTCCAGATAATGCAAAGATTTTGTTGATTACTTTCTGATAACCCAATAAAACATTTTTTAAGTTGAAATCAAATTAAAAAAAAAGATTCCAAGCGAATCAGTATACAAATATACAAAAATACCTTCCACTTGTTATAACTGTGTATTTGCTTCTTCACATTTCTGTAATTTTTCTCAGCTGCCAGAGGGTACCTAGTGAGGAAGAAAAGAAATGAAATCTTAAAAAAAGAAAGTGAAGCTGCTACAACAATTCAGTGTCACTATCGTGGCTTCAAGGACAGGAAGAGCTTCCAGAGACAGAGGTAAGGACTTGTTATCGTGCAAACATAATAGATCATTTTATTCCGGTGATCATACTAGATTAGAAACTAAAGACAGCTGGTATTAAAGCTGCAGTTCAAGCAATATCCTACATGTGTATTTTTTTAATAAATCAGTTCTGTACTATGAAAAAATACTTGTACTGCACCGACACACTTTATTCGAGCAAATACCCGGTATGTACCTGGCAGATACCTGGAATAAGCCACTACTAACCTCTGACAAGCCCTGTTACATTTGCCTTCCCAGCCTGGGTTCATGCCTGGCTGATGGGCGGCTGATCTGTTAAATGATAATGATTAGGATTTAATAGGCTGCAATGCTTCGCGTGTCTACCAGATGGCATAAATTCATGAATTGTAATGCAGTTTATATATATATACTGTGCAGTATTGCAGCCAGCGGGAATAAAATGCTTCAATCCCTGCTTGGAAAATAACTCAATGTACTCGGGCAGAAAACAGTCACAAACCTCAATACACCCGGGTATACCCGAATTCGTGGGACTAGCCAAGCTCGAATAAAGTGTGTCGCCAGTGTAGTATTTTTTGAAAATATATATTTAAGAATTGTTTTTATGTATTCTAATGTAACAAGCTTTTTTGTTTCTATATCAACCATTGACAAAGTCACATCCCCTTCCTCTTCTTAAACTGGTTCTGGCTCTTGAGCTCCTCCCTCTCTCTAGCAGTGCACCAATTATATCTAGTGACTGCCTGGTCACATGATCTTTCACACAGAACTTTGCATCTTGGGTCTTCTGCTGCTGCTGGGTGATTTAATGAACCCCTAAGCCGAATCTTCGCCGATCGATCACAGGAGAACGGATTGATCGGCAACTTAGCTAATCACTTGTCAGTGTGAAGATTGTATTAATGCACATATTGAATGGAGGGGAAATTAAACGGCAGCTTGAACTGCAGTTTTAAATCACATTCAGTATTATTTTCCTTTTAGTCTCCCATACCCAGAACATATTTGACACATACTTTTTTTTTGGCCCTCAGACAAATCTGGTTGTAAGACTCCTTTTGTCAGAAGATACCAATTTTAGTTGGAAATGTAAGACATGTTGTACAGTAGGTTTTGATTAACACTTAAAAGGCCTTTTGCAGAATATAACCACCTAGACTGCCTTGTGAAGATGCAATCCATGATGTCCAAAATTCGATATTTTGACAGTGGTGATTTTTATACTGTACCGTCCAAATATATCAAGCAATTTCCCCATAGAATGTAATCTTCTGATATAGTGGATACTAATATTAATAGCGGATACTAAATATTCTTACAAATAAATTGAGTTTCTGTATTTTTTTTTATTTCTATACTTTCAAGTATAAATAAAACTACCCAGTATCAATTTACTTTGCATGTTGTTTTGATATACTGATGCAGCGGCTGTTATTCGAACACTTCACGCGTCATGTACATCGGAATCCCGATTTGAAACCGCGGGATGAATTCCAGCCTTCCTGTACTAAGATGAGAGCGCGGCGAGTGCAGAAAAACGCATTTTAGTGTTCTGCCTATTAAATACATGAAATTGACACAGTAGCCCAGTAGCACAGTACTGTACACATTACAATTCATCCATTTTATTGCAAACGAAGAAACAGAATCCATGAAATTCAAACAAAACATCCGCAATAAGCTCGAGTGCCTGTGGCGATTGGCCGCGTTCACACTGCGTGGGGAACAGCAGAGAACTCAAAATCGGCGCTGAGATGTGTTCGAATAACGGCCGCTGCTTCAGTAGTTATATAAACATACAGATGCAGTGGCCATTACTTTAAGAAATCACTGCACTGTGCGTGTGCGCTGCTGTTCTCCACGCGGCATGAACGCTGCCAATCGCCCCAGGCACACGTGTTTATCGCGGTTGCTTTGTTTGAATTCCATGGATTGTGTGCAATTAAATGCAATGAAATGAATGAATTGTAATCGCTCAAAAACACAGAGAAAGGAAACATCAGATGCAATGCAAAATGATGAGGGCTACGGCAAAATGTCTCCCTGATTGGTGAATATTCTGATATCATTGAGCGCTTCAAAGTTCTGTGCTGTCCTTTCTATAATTAAAGAAAGGACTTTGCTGCAAATGTAACATGTTTTATCGAAGAATTATAAACACAAGTTGCTCTTCTGTTTGATTGATTCTGCTCATCGTTTTGTGCTTGAGAAATCTAGGAGCAGCAGTAGTGCAGTAGGTCAGCTATTGTGCTAAACTGTATAACTATATCAGCTAGAGAGTAAGCAAAGGGATAGCACAGTCTCAGTCTAACACCTTGTATTCCCAGGAATTGCTAAGGAACACAAGTTTATCAGGCAGAATTAGAGTGGCATCTGCATACCTACATTGTTTTATAAGAAAGGCCTTACATTTTTAGATGTTGACATCAATATGGATCAAAATATTGATAAAAGAAAAATAAATCAAATGCATATTTGACACAGCTATTAAGTATGCATAGTGTTATCTCCTTGCAACAGATTTTATAGGCAATGTGTACAGTAAATTCAGATTTTTTTTTCAATAGTGCAGCCAGAGATTAAGTGATGAATATTGTTTGAACAATTGTGTATGTTTATTCAACTTAAAGGGGGAGATGTATTACTGTACATAAAGGTCACAAAGAAGTTTGTTGTGACGCATCGCTCCATTTTCTGCTTGCGTTTGCGTCAAATGTAAGAAACTGTTTCTTACATTTGATGCAAATTGTTGGCCAGAAAAGTTTAAGCTAATACAAGATACAAAAGTGACACACAGAGATACAGAGTTTGCTGCATTTCATTTGCATAGGTGCATCATGTAACTCCTCCTAGTGTCACTCCCTAAATCGCAGTGTGATGCAAAGGGTGAAAAACATGGAGCAAAGACCTTGATACACTGACACAAAGAGAAATAAGATAAAATTACGCAATTTGCATACATTTTGCTTCAAATTTGCTTTGATACATTACCCCAATTATCACTAAGCAAAGCCAACAGTGGGGGTGGTTGTGCAATAAGTCTTTCATCCAAATTTTAAACAAAAAATAACAATCAAAACAAACCAATAAACCTTACCTCATTTCTGCAGTTAATGCATTAGCCAATATCTGATTAAAGGTCTGTTTACAAAGCTTAAAACTGGGCATTTTGGCTTTAAACATGTCATTTAATATTAATGTTTCCAGGAAATTTGAAGTAATTGTGCCCCGCCTTATTAAGTGATATTGGGTGTATTAATGAGAGTATAAGGAGATGTTACTGCAGGTAAACTATTAGCAACAAAATGGTGGAGGTGAAGCACACAACTTGAAACCGAATTACTTACAGGGGCTTATTCTAGTAGCTTTGATAAAATCAATGCCAAATCGAAGTTTTGGCATGACCTACCTCACGGTCTGACGTTTGTGTTATATCACGGTATTTAGAAAGAGTTATCGCAAGTCAGATACCGTGAGGTAGGAAAATGCCATACAGCTCGGGATAGCAGTGTCTTTATCTCTGTCTTTTTCTAAGTTATCAGAACACAAAGAACACTGTATGATGTAAAGACACAATACATACAGATAAGGCCCTATTGTTGAACTCAAAATCTGAGGGGTAGGTCACCCTGGTAAAAAAGCAACAACACAGGAATAATCTGAACCAAACCTAGAAATAGTATTTAAATATGCTTTATTAATGTTGGTTAAAAATGGTACCAGAGTATATGGTGAATGGAATGAACTAAATACAGTGAGTGCTATTGGGGCAAATTGCCTGAATGTTAATCCAAAAACATTGGAATAATAAACATAAGCACTATGAATAACAGCACACAATCAATGCCTATTGTTTAAGGCAGTGAAGGCTAACTGTAGTGGATGACGTCACTGGAGCGCTATATAAAATATATACATCCACTAGAGGCAATTCAGTTAGTGTGAACTCTAGCTCACTGTAAACCATGCATCAATGATGGGTTAGAAGGCAAAACAGTAGCAAAGATAATCATTGGTAACACACATAGATATTAGTATTAATTATTAGTATTAATATTAGCTGACATACATAGACCGATAGAACAATTAGCGCTCCAGTGACGTCATCCACTACAGTTAGCCTTCACTGCCTTAAACAATAGGCATTGATTGTGTGCTGTTATTCATAGTGCTTATGTTTATTATTCCAATGTTTTTGGATTAACATTCTGGCAATTTGCCCCAATAACACTCACTGTATTCAGTTCATTCCATTCACCATATACTCTGGTACCATTTTTAACCAACATTATAAAGCATATTTAAATACTATTTCTAGGTTTGGTTCAGATTATTCCTGTGTTGTTGCTTTTTTACCAGGGTGACCTACCCCTCAGATTTTGAGTGCGTCAATAGGGCCTTATCTGTATGTATTGTGTCTTTACATCATACAGTGTTCTCTGTGTTCTGATTAGTCTCCCTGCCCTATTGCACCAGTCTGATTTAGTGATCTTAGCGGTCACACTAGGTTGAGCGGGTGCAATCCCTTTTTTTTTCTAAGTTATGCAACTGCGATCTGCCTGCTGTCTTTAAGAGCTCCACAGAGAGCGCGGCATCTCCCTGGGCAGCTCTTACAGGTGATAGCACTGTTTTTATTTTATTTTAAAAACACAGTATTGAAGAAGGGGGTCTCCGAAGCTTAACTGCATTCATTTCAGCCTTGGGAACCCCCTGCTTCCCGATTTACAGGCCATGGTATGGGGTGTCGGTATCTCCCAGTTTTGTTTAAATCATGTGACCGGTGATCTTAGCAGAGACCGGTGATCCTAGCAGAGATACTAGCACCCCTTACCGGGGGCTGTAACTCAGGAAGAATGGGGTCCCTGAGGCTGAAATGAATGTGGTTCAGCTCCGGAGACACCTGCTTCAATGCTGTGTTTTTAAAATAAAATAAAAACAGCTTCATTACCTTAGTGACTAGCTGCTAAGGTAATGAAGGGGTTAAACTAGAGTACCTAGTTTGTTGGTGGTAGAGGGGCTGGGTGAAGGGGCTAGATGCACCAGGAAAGTTGTTAGTCCTACCGGGAAGCTTGTGTTAATTACCTTAATGTTTACTACTGCTAAGGTAATGAAGGGGTTAACCCCTTCCACTACCCACCAGAGAGGCCTAACTACCAACTCCGGGGCAACTACCCCCTTTAATCATCCCCTCTAGCCGCAATAAACATTACAGTACAATACAACAACCAATACTATCCAATACACCAATTGATTGCCAATGTGGTTACCTATGCCCTCAATGGGAGAATGGATAACCCCAATATCAATGAATGGGCACCCTACTACCCACCCCCTCTACCACCAACCCCCCACCCCCGCCCCACCCAACACATACAGTAATGTAATGAGCAAAATCCCTATTATTCAGATTGGGATAATAGCTAATTTTCCCATTAAAAATAAAACAGTACCCAGCTAACATATTGTAAATTAAAGTTGTACTTACCCCTGCCAGGATGAAGGCTGGCCTTGTCCTCATCTCTTTCCTATACATCCTCCATGGGCAGCAATATTAAAATAATAAAATTAACTACTCACTACTAACACCTTAATCACCTTAGCGTTTAGTAACCTCTATAGTAATTAAGGGGTTAACCCTGCCCGCTACTCACCCAGGAGGCCTAACCACCATTCCAAAGCAACTACCCCCATCCTCCACCCCCTATGTCCCCATCACCACACATACAAATGGGCAAAAGCACTAGTAGTCAAAAATAGCTAATAGCACGTTTGCCCATTTGTTTTTAAAACAAAGTAAATACACAGTAAAATAACATTTCCATAACATTCCAATACATCAGAGCAGGATGTAATTTCTCTACAGAAGGACTTGGGGAGACTGGAAATGCGGGCAGGTAAATGGCAGATGAGGTTTAATACAGATAAATGTAAGGTTACGCATTTGGGATGCAAGAATAAAAAGGCGACTTACAAATTAAATGGGGATACATTGGGGGAATTGTTGATGGAGAAGGATTTAGGAGTGCTTGTAGACAGCAGTCTTAGCAAAGGTGCCCAAAGTCATGCAGTAGCTGCAAAGGCAAACAAGATCTTATCTTGCATTAAACGGGCAATGGATGGAAGGGAAGTAGACATAATTATGCCCCTTTACAAAGCATTAGTAAGACGACACCTTGAATATGCAGTACAATTTTGGGCACCAATCCTAAGAAAAGACATTATGGAACTAAAGAGAGTCCAGAGAAGAGCCACCAAATTAATGAAGGGGATGGACAATCTAACTTATGAGGAGAGGCTAGCTAAATTAGATTTATTTACATTAGAAAAGAGGCGTCTAAGAGGGGATATGATAACTATATACAAATATATTCGGGGACAATACAAGGAGCTTTCAAAAGAACTATTCATCCCACGGGCAGTACAAAGGACTCGGGGACATCCCTAAGGTTGGAGGAAAGGAGATTTCACCAGCATCAAAGGAAAGGGTTCTTAATAGTAAGGGCAGTTAAAATGTGGAATTCATTACCCATGGAGACTGTGATGGCAGATACAATAGATTTGTTCAAAAAAAGGTTGGACATCTTTTTAGAAAGGAAAGGTACGTATACAGGGATATACCAAATAAGTATACAGTACATGTGAAGGATGTTGATCCAGGGATTAATCCGATTGCCAATTCTTGGAGTCAGGAAGGAATTTATTTTTCCCCTTATGAGATATCATTGGATGATATGACTCTGGGTTTTTTTGTTTGCTTCCTGTGGATCAATAAGTAAGTATAGACATACTGTAGGATAAAGTATCTGTTGTCTAAATATAGCATAGGTTGAACTTGATGGACGTACGTCTTTTTTCAACCTCATCACTATGTAACTATGTAACTATGTAACTATTAGACAGTAGGCAATAAACCCATTGATTGTGACTGTGGTAAACCATGCCCACAATATGGGCATGGATTGCCACAATGGCGATGAATAGGACACCTAAAAAAAACAACCACCAAATAAAAAACACTACAATTCAAGAAAAACAAACATTTGCCAATAAACCCATTGATTGTCACTGTGGTAAACCATGCCCACCCCCTCTACCCACAACAAACTGGGCACTGATATTTAACCCCTTCATTGCTTTAGGGGTTAGCCGCTAAGGTAAGGAAGCTGTCTTTAAATGTATTTTTATTACATCGGATGAAAGCTGGGGGTCTCTTCTGAAATGGTATTAATGCCGGAAAGCTCCGGAGAAAATCTGTGAGTTGCAGCTGAGATGTGAATCTCAGAGCATCCTGAACAGCTCAATTTCTCCAAAAATGCGAGTTTGAGCATTTTTTTAGCTCCCGCTCAGTTCGTCTGAGTGGGAGAGCTATTGATTTGGAAGAAACGGGTTTCGAGTGAGTTTAGTATGTTATTGGAGTTTTCTGAATAGCTTCACATGCAAACTCGCTCGAGAAGTGTCCAAAACTCTCGTTAACTCACTTATTGAAAATACAGTACTAGAATAGGCCCCTTAGTGAAGCATTTTGCAGGGCTTTGAATTTGGGGGAAAAACACTTAAAATGTAACATATTTAATTTTGGACAGTTTCGCACATCCCTATTGAAGAAACTGTTGCAGCGTGAAATATGAGCTATAACCCTTATCGCCTAGTATTGAAGTTAAATCTAGAAAACATACAGTACTAGAAAGGTGAAGCTAATTCACTTTATGTCAAATTAACTCCCGTGTTAAAATGAAGAGGTTGAAAAAAAAAATCTCTCAAATGTATTATGTGAAATTGAATGACACCGATTTGAATATAAAATGAGATAGAAATTAGGAAATTCTCATCAGCTTTCAGAATTTCATTATTCCATTTAATATGATGGCTAATCTGAACGCTAAATTGTTTATTGCTTCATATTGTTTTGGCAGGGAATCAATGAAGAAAAAACAACTTACAAATACAGATGGCGTGGCAGAAAATGATAAACCAAATGAAAATAGTGAAGCAAATAAAAGTTCTCAAGGTAAAAGTGAAGAGGAAGCAGCTGTTGTTATCCAAAGCCATTTTAGAGGACATAAAGAACGGAAGGAACTAAAAGACGATCACCAAAAAGTACAAGAACAAGATAAACTAACAGCAACAAATCTAGAAATAGAAGATAAGCCAATTCAAGAAAAGGAGCATGATAATGAAAATGCTGCTGCTGCTGCTGCTGCTGCTGCTGCTGCTGCTGGTGATGGTGATGGTGATGGTGATGGTGATGGTGATGAGGATGAGGATGAAAGTACTTCCAGAAAAGATGAGGCTGCCATAATAATCCAGAGCAATTACCGAGGTCATAGAGATAGAAAGAAACTCCAAGAAGGAAAGAAGCATCTGGAAAGTGATACAACTTCATATGGAAATCATCAGGCTGATGGGGAAGTTAAAAAAGGAGATACTCAAGAGCCGGATCACCAGGTTTCCAATGAAAAAATGCCTGAGAACAATTCAACCCTATCAACAACTCTAGATAATAAAATAAACAATGAGCAGGAAAAGGAAATTCCACTTACCAGCGAGAGCTGTGATTTGACAGCAGAAGGCCATCATGAGAAGAATGTATCTAGTGAAAACAAGTCACGTGTACAGGAGACACTAATAGACAATGAGGAAAAGCTAAACACGCTAGGAAATCAGGAAGACTTAGAGAAAGCTGGAGTAGATATACAGAGCAATAATGGCGGATTAACAGAAAGAGAACAATTACAAAATGATGGAAAATTATGTGACAAAAAGAACACTATGGAAACATATACAATAAGTGATGAAAGTGATGCAAATGTGCAGATTTGCTTCCAGAAGGAAATTGAAGATTTGTCAATCTTTACAGAACAGGTGAGAAATCTTCAGATCAATTTGCATGTAATTAGCTTTTACTATGTACTTAAATATTGTCTCAGGTATGAGATTTTGCCATGAATGCTTTTGAATAGAATGTGTGAGAAATCCCAGAAGCAATGTCCCTGCTAATCATATTAGCCATAGGTTTCCCTTCTGTAATTAATTATTTACAAGGGACCAAAAACTATCCGTTCTGTGCATTACACATATTTTCAATTGTCATAATTTTGATATCCAAACAATATCACTCTACAATCTTGGTAGTTACCACACAGCCCAAGCTCCTTTAAAAACATAGCATTTGGACACAACTACAGTATTAAAAAAAAAAGCATAGATACAGGGTCTCACAGGACATATACAATGTGAACCACCAAGGCGAATTAAATACTATTCAGTATCTTTAGGACTTGTTCAGGGTCCCAATATTTTCAAACCCCACCAGAAGCATTTATGAAATTTAACTCATGAAATGATCGTATCCTGTTTCCTTAGCATGGATATCCCCATATTTGTAAGAATAGAACTCTAACTTCGGTGACTGAGGCAGTGAAGTGACCAATCACAGAATACTCTGGTTGTCTATATTTCAGAAAATATAAATTGTCTCTGAGTGCATCATTGCTTAGTTACTGTAATTGCATGAGAAAGTAGTGGTGCGTCAATCTGTGTAATGATACCTAATTGGGCCCCTTTTCTTTTTTTATGGAATGTTTTGATATGAGAAATGTATTGGATGTTATATTTTCTTAAAGTTGATAAAATGACTGGTTATATGGTCTGTAATATAGCACATTCAGACAAAATATAGATGGAGAAAAGGTGGCATGGCTTGGATTGATGCCTGTTTAAAGGGGGGTGAAGTAACTCATCAAACTGGGTGCAACCAGTTCACAAAATACTTAATTTTCCAAACCTCAAACCCTGTGTTTGCCTATACTCGCTCTACATTTTTGTTTCCTGATCATTTTTAAAATTGTTTTCTAGATATCTAAGTTATCTGAGAACTATTTAATTCTTCAACAAAGGCTTAATGATATGATTATGTCATATCAACTGAAACCTGAAGAGACTGCTGCTTACTTGAGAGGAAAGATGACGAAGGACAGTCACTCTTATGAAAATGAAGCAGGTACTGTAAACTGTTCTTCGTGTGTAAATTCCAAAAACATTTAGGGAGAACAACAGTCTACAGATGTCTGTAGACAAGATTTTTCAGCAATGAGAAATGCTAAAACAGCAAGTCATGCTCTGAAGTTGGTGGATTGTAAACATCAGGAAGTACTTCTTCCCTGAAAGTTGTGGATCTACGGAATAGACTCCTACTGTAGTAAAGAATTTGGAGATACTGTAGTTAAAAATTTTACACACTTAAGATACACACAGGAGCAGGGTGGAACTACCGTAGTAGGGGGGAGAGCAGGACAGTTGCCCTGAGTGCAGCCACTTAGAGGGCTTAGGTTAGGCTGGCATTGATGGACGGTGGCAGAGATGGAAAATGGCGGTGGTGTATAAGAGTGGGAGTAGATAGCGTAGCACACCCCCGCAGTCCGATGCGGAAGTTAGTCACAACTTCCAGTGTCTGCAGCCTGGACAGGCTCCGCTCCATCCGACAGGTAGGGACGGGGGGAGCCGGGGGGTGTGGGCGAGTGCAAGAAATGGATGGGGGAAGCAGGCGAGAGCAAGAAATGAATGGGGGAGGAGGGGGAAAGCAAGAAATGGATGGGGGAGGAGGGGGAAAGCAAGAAATGGATGGGGGAAGAAAGGAAGACTAAGAAATGGATGGGGGAGCAAGAAATGGATGGGGCAGGGGGAGAGCAAGAAATGGATGGTGGAGGGGGGAGAGCAAGACATAGGATGGAGGCTGGGAAGAGCATGGGGAAGAGAGAATGGGAGGGATGAGGAGAGCGAAGGGGAGGGGGAAGTGAGAATTTGGGAGGGGAGAGAGAGAATGGGAGGGAGAAAGAGAATGGGAGGGAGGGAGGGGGAGGAGAGACTGGGGAGGGGAAAGAAATAATGGGGGAAGGAGGAAGTGAGAATGGGGAGTGGTGTATGGGGGGAGAGACAGAGAATGGGAGGAGTGTATAGGGGAGGGAGAGAGGGGATCATGTCAAGCCAGGGCAAGTCCCCCCAACATACACAAGATTCACAAATACAGTTAAAAATGACAGAATTATTTTCCCCTGGTTCTATAAATTTGAAGGGGGAAGTTGTGCAGTTGGTGGAATTTGCCCCGGGCACAAAAAATAGCTAATTCCTCCTCTGCACAGGAAATATAGAAAACACTATTGACATTGCTTTACCAACCAAATTCAGCATTCCCACTGAAAAACAGGGGAGAGCAAGAAATGGATGGGGGAACAGTGACCAAGAAATGGGGGGAGCAAGAAATGGATAGTGGAGGTGGGTAGCAAGAATAGGAGGGTGAGAGAGTAAGACATTGGTGGGGAATAGAGGAGAGAAACACCTGGAGAGGTAGAGAGCAAGAAATGGGGGAGAAGAAAATCAACGGGGGCGTCAAATAACGCTGCAGGGTCACTATGTCACGTTGCCATGGCAATGAACGTGTCAGAACGCCGTAGCCAAGGTAAGGAGGGGAAGAGATGGCAGGGGGATGGAGGGGGGAAAGATTGCGCACCCCTGCTCTAAGTGGGTCATCTCCTTTAAAAGTATAATTTGTTACTCATCTCAACTTCCTTAAATGAATTAATTTACCTTGTAATGATTTGGTCTGCATGCAATATGTGCCAACTACAGTAGAACAATGGAAAGATGTAGATAATAATGTTTTGATGGTAAGTATATTTTAAAATTCTTATTCTCATCTTTATATACAGTATCTCCTCTATTTCTCAGCTGCTACATTAGCTAAAACTTGCATCAATGTATCAACGCTGGAAAAAAATTGGATACACAAAATGACAAATTAGTCTGTTCCTGACAAGCTAACAAGTGTTATTATAGTATACAATCGATTAAAACATACATGGTGCTCAAGGGGGAAGTACTGTAGGAATATGTGTTTGTGTTACATTGTCTGTTTGTGTAATGAATGTGTATCTTCTTGCCCATTGCTGATTTATGATATGTTTTGTTTATTGGTGGTTTTAGTGAAAGGCAGCACATTTTAGGATGGCAGTACTGTAAGTGCCCATGGCTATGGTAATGTGTTTGTACTGCACCGACACACTTTATTCGAGCAAATACCCAGTATGTACCTGGCAGATACCTGGAATGCGCCGCTCCTCACCTCTGACAAGCCCCGTTGCGTTTGCCTTCTCAGCCTGGGTTCATGCCTGGCTGACGGGCGGCTGATCTGTTAAATGATAATGATTAGGATTTAATAGGCTGCAATGCTTCGCGTGTCTACCAGATGGAATAAATTCATGAATTGTAATGCAGTATATATATATGTACTGTGCAGTATTGCAGCCAACAGGAATAAAATGCTTCAATCCCTGCCGGAAAATAACTCAATGCACTCGGGCAGAAAACAGTCACAAACCTCAATGCACCCGGGTATACCCGAATTCGTGGGACTAGCCGAGCTCGAATAAAGTGTGTCGCCAGTGTATGCCCACTTTTTAGATAAAGAAAGTGACAGGTGCTGGTTGTAGTTCATAGTTGTAGAGTTTGTTTTATTAAACGTGTGATCACTTTTATCAAAATAGCTAAGTGTTGAGTCTGCATAAGTATAGCAAGTAATTGGTGTATTGGGCCACAGACTGTGTTTGTTTATTTATTTATTTATAAAATATTTTACCAGGAAGTAATACATTGAGAGTTACCTCTCGTTTTCAAGTATGTCCTGGGCACAGAGTAAAACAAATAATACATGGTTACAAATACAGTTACATAAATGAACAGGGTATACATTATTTACAAGACATTGCGTGCACAGTTAATGAAAATATATATTATGGGCGTATGAAACAGTTACAGACCAGATTAAAATGTAAGACAGCCTTAGATTTGATGGTATGGTATGGTATTAAAGCTGCAGTCTCCCCAAGAATGAAAGTGAGCTATTGACAGTGGCATGTTTTATCGATAAAATGTAGCTAATTGACACCTTTAAGAAACAGACAAGTATATATTTTTAAACATTTAACATTTTTACAGTGAAAAAGTGTTTTGTATGTTCTTTATTTTCTATTGTACTAAAGTCTTTTGGTGACAAGCCTACTTGCCATTTCCAAAGTCACAGGTAAATGTTCTCTGTTCTCTACAAAGTAATTATGAGGCCATCTTTCGTCAAACAGATAAACATACATGACTGATATGCTTCAATGTAGAGTTCCTAGAGGAATATATGGTATAACATTATCACAAGATACAAATACTAGTATCCGTTACTTGAATGCTTTCTAAGGAAGCGAGTTACACTGATAAGTTGTTTACGTTGCATTTTTGACTTGCCAAAGTGGCCTCGGTGGGACTCAAACTGTCATGTTAAAATCACTTACATTACTATAGCTGACACATTGTGCAAGTTCATTTCTTCCACTATTCCACATAATTACAGTATAACATAATCTATGCTCCTTGGTTGTTTGGATTCCCTTGTGATAATCAGAGAGTCTTACAGGAGCTGTCACCACACACCTAAAAATAAAGGGTTTCAACAATGTTTCTCGAGATATACACATTTTTTTTGCCTGAAGTTTTCAAATCAGGCAAAACTTGAATTTTATGTGCAAACATTTTTGCAGAAATTGCAAGCTTTACAAAACAAATGAACGCATTAAAGGTCAGTGTGCAATGTCATGTGACCCTTTGTATACACCAATTTTCGATAATTCTGATGGCGCAATATTGGTCGGGCAAAATTGGTCAAATTATATGTAATGTGAACTTTCACAGAAAAATTGGGAGCTTAAAATTTAAGAGAAAAATTAGCAAAGCAAATTGTAAGACATTTGCATCTCTTTTTTATATAGCTATTTTATTTTCTTCATTTTATGCAAAGGCATAAAATTTTGAAATAAATGTGACTTTTGTTTATATTTTTTATTAATATTTTTTTATTAATATAATCTGGCAATCATCCATATTTTAGCTAATAAACAAAGATATTTCTTCATTTTCCTTTGTCTGTATGTGGGACATGTATTTGCAGTGTTAGTGTTATCAGAAGTTTACACTGCCTACTGGCAGCAGGCACTCCAGATGACTTTGTTACATAGTTACATAGTAAATGAGGTTGAAAAAAGTCATGCGTCCATCAAGTTCAACCTATGCTAAATTTAGATGACAGATACTTTATCCTTTATTTTATCCAATTTACTTACAGTATATTGATCCAAAAGTAGGCAAACAAAAATCCCCAGTGAAATATCATCCAATGATTTCTCATAAGGGGAAACATAAATTCCTTCCTGACTCAAAGAATGACAATCAGATTACTCCCTGGATCAACATCTTTCCCATGTTTACTTATTTGGTACATCGCTCAATACCTTCCCGTTCTAAAAAGATGTCCAAACTTGTTTGAACAAATCTATTGTATCTGCTATCACAGTCTCCATGGGTAATGAATTCCACATTGTAACTGCCCTTACTGTAAAGAACCCTTTCCTTTGTTGCTGGTGAAATCTCCTTTCCTCCAACCTTAAGGAATACCCCCGAGTCCTTTGTACTGCCTTGGGATGAATAGTTCTGAGAGGATTCCTGATATACCCACAAGTCTTAAGTGATACTGGACTCCCTTTCAAAACACTTGGGTATAGGATATCCAATCTATCCTGATGTCATATTCCCAAAGCCTAACTCAGGGGTGCGCAAACTATTTGAGCTGCGCCCCCTTTGCCTGCTCCGCCCCCATGCCCGCACCCCCCTTACTTCTTTTTCTGGGGTCTTGTGAATCAAGTCACTGCATCGCCATGGCAACTGGCATCAAATTACGCCACGGGTCATGTTCCGTCACATGACCCCATGGCATAATTTGATGTCAGTTGCCATGGCGACCGTCACACCGAGCCTCTGAATCCCGGTAAGTGAAGTTACAGGGGCCTCACGCAATCCACCGGCATTTAATTTAAAAGCCTTTGGAACGAGCAAGGGGGCATTTGCAACCGCCCGCGCCCCCCCCAGAAAAATCTTGCGCCCCCCAGTTTGCATACCCTTGGTCTAACTGCTGATTGCCCAGTTTAAGTGCAATACATGCCTGCTTTATCCAGCTAACCTGTGAGTGCATATATTACCCTTCTACCTCAGAATACACACTTTAATACACAGAATTTAACTATTTGTTTTTTTTCTACCCGCATGTGGTTCTGGGAGTTGTGCCCCAATCTTTGTATCTGTGTTCCTGTGAGACCTTGTGGAGGGTCTTTTCCTTGGAGGAGCACCTCAGAAACTGCCAAATGGTGGTATTTGATACATTTATTTATATGATGTATTACTTGTATATCACTGGTTTTCATGTGCATTTCACATATATTTTACTTATGCATCCTATTGTATTTGTTTGTTTGCTATCACAGAATGACAATGAAGTTACTTATGGCCGTCAGCAAATTAATTTTGTTCTTTAAAAATATTGTATTATTATTTATTATTTAACAATGCCATGACTGTCGAGATCTGCTACATGACAGTGTGCTTTGGTCAAGTAATGTAGTAAAAGTGGCAGAGTTTGTAATGGAGAAATGTGAGAAGCACAAGCATATCTTAAAACATTTGCTAATCTGCCTTTGTTCATATTTACTAAACTGTGCTAATCCATATGACACCTTGCGCTTCTATAATGTCTTATGCACCATTAACATATTTAATTGGGCCATATTTACTAATCAGTGCTAAGCAATGTCCTCTATCTGTCTTGTATCATTGTACTTATAGTGCTTTTGGTGTGTGTTGTATTTTTATCAGATGAACCAAAAAAGATAGAGTAGAACACACGTTAAGTCAAATGATTTTCAACAACAAACAGCAGCAATGCTGTAAGCGCGCCAAATATCCAAGTTTAATAAACGCTGCTATTTTACTTTATGGAAATATTTCTAATGAACAGCTTACTCTCTACCACTTTCTTGCAATCAGTGAATACCATTGAGTGTCAACCTTTTGTTCTTCCTTCAATCATATCACATTTACATAATTACTGTTTGGGTTTTGTGACAATTCATCATATTTATACAATATCGCTAGCAAGAATATCAATTCATAGCTCAAGCGCTGCCATCTAAGCTGTTTTTCCTTGCCAAGCATAACTACATGTCTATATTTATAAGACAACAATGAGGCATAATTATTTCACATATGGGCAATTTTAGCATTATTCTTTTTTAGAATGCAGGTTTCAAATTGGGGACATGATTACTATATACAGATATATCCAGGATCAATTTTAGGAACTTTCAATGGAGCCTTTCCATTCCAAGGATAGTACTGACATTGGGACATCCCTTGAAGGAGCAATGCATCAAAATAAATGATTAATTTCCTATCCATGGAGACACTAGATATATTTAAGAAAAGATTAGACACTGCTGGGTTGTTGAGAATATTTGTGTAGCGGGGGCGAGAAGGATTGTGGAGAAAGGTAGTGTTGAAGGATTGCGGAGCAGGTCCAGCATTGCAGGGGAGCACTGTCTCCGCTGGGGAGGAAGGCCCAGCTATGATGACGATCACGGAAGCCGTGCCCAACTTTGGGTATCAGGTGGACCCACCCTCCAAGCTGCCGGGTCCGGGACAGTTGTACAGGCTCTACACGCTTTTTGACAGCCCAGCTGTACTATGATATGCCAAAAAAGTTCAAACATAAGTGCACTGACCAAAAGTAGAGACTGACAGAAGTCAGGAAGGATTTTTTTTCTTTTGTGAGATGGTTGATAAATGCACAGGGTATTTTTTGCACCATTCCACTAAATCAGTCTAGAGATGTTGCCCCCCCCCCCTAATGTTCCTGTCCATATGAAAACATGGATCTGCCACCTTTCCCAGAGCTGCAGGAAAATTATTTTGTTTTTCTCCCACAGTATGAGTATATCACACAGTAAGAAGTTAACATTTAAAGGAGCAGTTCCTCCGACTCGTTCTTTTTGTGTGTTTTTTTAGCCATCTCTGACCTTTACCTTTCCCCTTCCTCACACTCTTTAGCTTAGCTTCAGCTCCATGACCCACTAGTTCCTACGATAATTGCCAGGGGAAGGTGCCACCAGTACCATCCCATTCAAGGGGGAAAAAAAACGAGGTGTTTAATTCTCCCGCATTACATGAGCCAATAGGAAGCCATGAATTCATCATTCACAGCTTCCAAAATGTCTCAGGTGATGCATGGATTTAAGTATTAGGCTGTAAACAGAGACTCCTTTCCAAGAAATGTATCTCGGGATCCAAGAGGTCCCCGCAGCTGAAATTAAAGCGGTTCTTCACTTGAAAACCTTTTATAAAAAAATGAACCTACTATTATATTATGTAGCAAGGTAAATCTTATCTTCTTCACTTGCAAGAGAATTACTTATTTGTTTTGTAAAATGAGGAATCCTCAAAATGCAGTCATTGTTTTTTATTTAAAGTAGCCGTTGATGATATCATCAATATATTTAAGTGCTCGTATCTTGGCTTTGCTTAATCTTACATGTTCAACGCAAGTTTTGAATAATACAAAGTAATATAAATTATGCTTATAAAGAAGATGTATAATTACAGCAAACTATTTAGGCTCAGATCCACAGAGTTTCATTAACACAGGGCTTATAATGTCTTGTTAACAAAATGAGTAACAGATGTTACAGTATACTAACTAGGTTACCATGAATCCACAAAGCTAATGGTATTCAAAAACAATGGCCGTTACTTCTCATTAGCATGTGTCTAACATCATGGTAAGTTAGCACTGCCTCATGTTAGCTTCACATCTAGGCACAGAAATATAGGAAAGAGAGTGATGTGCTTTCTCTCTCTCTTCCCTAAAGCCTACAGTATATTTCATTTTCTGTGTCGATGCCTTTAGGTATGACCTCATTTGGTCAATAACGGAACTCTGTGGATCTGGGTTTTAAATGGCATTAACATGGCATTATCATGAATGTTTCATGTTACTGCCTATCAATATAGCTACTTCTCATAACACTTAATGCATGTGATACCAATGACACAACATGTTTCTAAAAGTACTTAAATAGACTTATGTGATACTCCGATACTCTTACTAGAATAGTAGTCAACCTTGAGAGAGCGGTAGCTAAATTATAAAGCCCATTGCCAAATTATTCCAAAGCCAGTCTGGGAATGGCAGTGGAAGGAATAGGCTGCAAGGAAGTGCTCTGGGCACCTTGGTTTGAGCACAAGTGGCACAGGCAGCCACACACTCTTTGACATAGCTGAGAATCTCCTGCCACTTGTACGTGTGTGATAAATATTTAGATGTTTTCTTTACTCCGGAATGGTAGACTAACTTGGTCTGATGTCCCCAACATAGAACCTCTTTGCGGATGCACGTAGAGTCTTGAAATACCGAGGAGCATTGCATAAGCAAAAATGCATGACTTGGTAGTCGTAATGGCCATCTTGTGTATTGAAGGCAGTCTTCCACTTATCACCTTCCCAAATGTGGATGACATTGTAAACCCTGTGTAGGTCCAATTTTGTAGAAATGGTTGCACCTCACAGGAACTCAGAGTTCATAAATCAAAGGAAGAGCGTACCTTTTTTTTATGGTGAGTTTTTCAGGCTCCGATAATCAATACATGGCCTTAGGGAGACATCTTTCTACTCAATTAAAAATAATTTGGCTCCAGCAGGAGAACTAGACTTGCGGATAAAGCAACTTTGAAGATTCTCCGGAATGTACTCACACATAGCCCCTATCCCATAGCCCCTATCTGGACTACACCAATGCCTCTGTGGGGCTAATACTTCTGCCTGTTTGCCTGTGGTGTAGTCCAGATAGGGGCTAGGGACCTGAGGGTCAGGATTTTCAGGAGCGTGGTGAATCTCCAATATGGGATGAACAACTTGGAGGCAGATCCCAGTGCGGGTATTTCCCCATGCTGTTACCTGACCAGTGACCCAGCCAATACTGGGATTATGTTACTGCAACCACGGAAATCCCAGTAACATGGTGCAGGTAGGGGAGCCAATAACATCAAATATGATAGATTCTTTGTGAAGGATACCTACAGAGATGAGCAACGGGACTTTCTCTACAGTAATAGTGTCTGGAACAAAAGGTCTCCCATCAATGGCGGTTACTGCCAAATGAATTATTTTTGAACATAAGGGAATGGCATGAGATGTTGCGAAGCATTCATCAATGCCAACAGCGCCAGATTCCACAAAGGCCTGTGTATGCGGGAAAGAAGTTCCCCATGATATGTTGACAGAAATCAGGAGCTGTTAAGGGAATCGTGGAGATGAATAACTGAAATGCCTAGAGAGGAATCCTCCACACTCTCTAGGCACTGGAGTTTGCTGAAGAAAAAGAAAGAAAACCTGCTCTTTTCATGCAGCTGGTTGCGACAGGTTCAATGCCAGGACCAATAGAACAGAGAAATGGTAGAGCACAACCGGAATTATCCAAAAAAAAAAAGAATTAAAAAGAGGAAAGTGCGTTATCCATAAAAGGGTTTAATAGTCATGGAAAAAAAAGGGCAAGGCATTACCCTAACAACATGTTTCGTGCTACACAGAGCACTTTATCAAGGCATACACATCCTGTCATCATTAACATATTTAAAGGTTAAAAAGTAATTGGCTTACCAATCCTGGAGCGAATGCAGGAACCTCCCCATGATCTAACTGGTGTGGGGTCAGTCAGGCGGGCGCACACGCCCCCACATGCAGCCCCCGGCCCCACACGCAATCCTGTGCCAAAAGATAGGAAGCCCAGCTGTCCCGCGCTTGCGCAGAGACAGTGAGAGGCTTCCCTGCTCATATGGCCAAGGAATGTGCCTAAGGAGTGTGGTGTACCCACTAGGATACAAACTAGGATACCACACCCAGTACCCTCCCTACAATCAAGATACATCCCAGACCTCATACAGGATTTGCCATCATTATTTCATCATTACCATCACTGTATACGGTTCTTAGCACCACGCATTATATTCCCGTTCAATGCCAGGACCACCCTAATTATAGAGGTGGTGGCATCATTTGCGAGACACGTAGAGTTGGAGAGCTGGGGATCGTGACTGGTTGGTGTGACGTCATCATGCTGTGTCGCTGGCTGAAATGCATTGCTGACACGCGGAAGCTGGAGGATGCCAGCGAGACGGGGTCTGTGTGCGCAACAGTCCCCGTTCTGAAGGCTATCACCGACGCAGTGTGTCCAGCACTTATCACCATCAGAAAACAGACCCAGTTCCTTTTTCGTACAATACCTTGTCTGAAGGTCCAAAATGTGAGTGTTCATCATTAAGTATATGTTGTGTGCACCAATACATTGTTGTACCTCCTACACTATCCTGTTCTTGTTTTCTGTTTCCATGACTGGGTGGAAACCGTTGAAGCACCACGAGCAAGCTTCTAGACGGGTCCACTACATTTAAGATACCACCCCCCAGTTTGGGACCTAAAGCTTGTATACCAGAATCATATTGTGAGTGTGTTTTTTGGAGAGTGCATTTTCACCCCACCCTATCCCTGTGTTCAAACAGGATTGCACTATTATTGTGTTTCTTTTCCAATTATCCACCGATGGCTTGTGCTCCCTGAGTTTTCCATTATTAGGACACCAGTAACCCAGATGGCCACAGTAGCTTCAGTGTGGGTGGAAGTAATGTTGGAACCACCTTGTCATAGGAGCTTCAGTGTGGGTTCTGATCGACTTAGGGATCATATGGGGCCCCAATATATCCACCACTACCCACTGAAAGGATTACCCAATCACTGGTAATGGATTCAGGGATGCTTTCGCGCAATTTCCATGTCTGCCTACTCGCAGGCAAGTGTCCAGATTTCAGAAGGTTGCCACTACCTGTGCCACTCCCGGCCAGTTAATGTTCTGGGTCAGACCGGATTTTGTGCGAGTCACTTCATGATGCACAGCTAGCGGGATCTTGTTAGCCAAGAGTAAAAGCTGGTCCCGTATGCTTCAGGTTTGACTAGCTGCCTACAGTAGTACCAGTCTATGGTTTGTCCAGAGCCTAAGGGGTTTGTTCCCTATACAAGAGCCCATGCCACCACAGTAGCAGCTCGGATTTGGGCTCAGAGTCAGAATTGGCAGCACGCTGCCTCATGCCCTCTAAGCTCAGATCTGACTGCAAGACATCCCAAAAAGCTTTGCTCTGCTTCATACCCTCATCCTTTGTCACATTTTCAAGTATGGGAGGGAGGGGAGGTCAATCATGTCAGTCTTTCCCTGGCTGAACTCACTGGTCTCTGGGAGCATTCATTTGGGTTCACTTTTGGGGATAGCTGGAGCCTCCTGGCATGCAGTGGGCCAACTTTGGATCCTGGTGACCAGGGTGACATAACCATGAGCTGCCCTAGGTCGTTGGCAAGGAGTACATCGCTCTTTAGGCCAGGCAATACACACACATCTTTGTAACCCTGGCCCCCTACCCAATCAAGGAAGACACACGCCATGGGGATAGAACACTTTTCTTTGTCAATCATGCACACATACATCTGCTAATCAGGCAAAATCTGCTCCAGTATGACCAACCCGGGGTGCACCAAAGTCGTGGTTGCTATGGTGTCAAGTAAACCGACAGCCAGCATCATGTTTACTGTTACTGGGTTGTTGGTTCCATCATCTCCAATGGCAGATATGGTGGACTAATAAGGGGTAATCACCGGAATGGGGTGCCCTTGCTCCTGGGGGTAGGTCGCATGCTACATTTTCTAGACCACCTGTTGCCACTCTCCGGCTAGCAACGCCTCTATTTAGGCAATCTAGCGGGAGGTAGCAGGATGTGGCACTGGACTGCAGTTAGCTCCTTGGCTGCAGAAGGGCAATCAACCCACATATTTCCTGGCTGACCGCACAGGTAGCACTTTTGCTCTGTCGGACGAGGTCCCTGGGCAGTGGGCAGGTTGGTGTTTTTCCATGACAGCTGTCTTGCTCTCTGGATTTTCACTGGGTGGCTGCCTTGCATCCTGGAACTTGGGACACTCGGCTGTGGTGGGCACTGGAGAGGTCATCATGCTGCCAGGAACTTGTCAGAAGTGTCAGCTGCATGTTGTGTGGTGGACAGTTTGCAGTCTACTACGCCTTCTCAGACTCCTGCATGCAGCGGAGCAGGAACCTTTCCTTTCCGAAGAGGTCCTGGAGCTTTTTGAAGGTGCCTGCTTCACAGCTGTCTACCCAGTGCCGTATATAGTGGGAAAGTCAAGAGACAAACTCCACATGAGTATCTTGGGGGCTGCAATTCAGCAGCCAAACTGGGTTTGGAAGGTCTCCGGAGTGATGGCATATTGTGATAGGAGACCTCTCTGGACTACTTAATTGTCACTGGCCTTCTCCAACTCAATCTCCCGGAATTCCTCGGCTGCTTTACCACTTAACTGGGGGTACAGGAATTTCACTCAATCGACTGTGGGTAGCTGGTGGAGGTGACAAAACTGCACATGGCCTGAAAGAGCCATCAATGTCATCCTTACCCTTGTCAAACTTTGGGATCTTTTATAGGTGAGACAAAGGGACCAGCTATCCCCTAATTCCCTACTGCTGGATGCAGCATCACTGCAGGTACATCAGCTGTTAGCCTGGAACAGGCTGGTGCCTACAAACTGCAAGGCTACCAGGGGTTCCTTTGCCAGGGGGGTTGGCCCTAATAGGGAGAGCATCTCTCAGAAGAATGCCACGGGTCCCTTGAAAGCTTCAACTTTGCTTGGTTCACTTTCCAGCTTTATTCGACCTTCGGGGAATATTGCAATTTCCATGCATCACATGGCCAATTCCTCGTTGGTACAACCACGTTGATCAGTTGACTAAACTTAATGGGGTGGTAAGGTATCACTTGTGTCTGGCACGAGGTTACTGAAAACGCTTGGCCCTGAAGTCTCAAAATGTAGACCATCTTAGTGCTGAAATGCCTACATGTATTTAAGTTCTGAGCCTAGTGATCCCACTGCTTCCACCAGAAAAAGGACATCTGTCATGATACAAGATTGATGAGACTACCAGGGATCGTAAAGCATGAGGCAGAACACTAGTTTAAAAAAGCAGAGTTTATTCAGCCAAAGTCAACAGTAAAGCCACACAAAGCAGGGTACAGTGATTGCTTTTTCTTGTTGTCTCTGTCTTGATCCGTCCAGGCTCCAATAACAAGGAGTGATTACCCCTGGATCCACAGTCCTTTCAATAGCTAGTTTCTAGACACCAATACTACCAAAGGACAATTCTGTAACTCGGCCTCAGCTTACATACTTTCCCGGCCTCCATCTAAAAACATGAAAGATTGGGTGCTGACCAATCAACAGAGAGATTGTCTACACTGGGCCAATCAGGACCCAAGGGCTTTATCAGACAGACTAATATGGGCTGGTGCAGTGCTGTAGGATATCCCCCAAAGGGTGGGCCTCGGAAAGAGGGAAATATGAACTGACCAATAGGGAACAAGCGCATGTCACTAGGACCCAGTCATCACTCCTGGGTTTCATCTCTGTACCTCCTGCAGAGTGAGACACCTCGCTCCTGGGAGGAGCACATGATCACAATGCTCTAGCTTTGGAGTGTGTGCTCTCCCAATGGGTGGGCGCATCCCACCTTAGTTTCCCATTATCCCACAACACTACACGTGGCCCAATACAATGACCAGCCCGTTGACCCATTGTGTGCCTGTTACTTAGACACGGTTACTAGTCCAGACACACAATGAGTATCACAGTATATACATGGAATACATTTTACACACATAAAGATAGCTTGTAACACAGTGGCTTCATGAGCCATTTTGTCTCCCTGGTATAATAACCCCAGCACTGGGTATCGATCTCGACTGGGCAAGGGGCAGCAAGCAGGCTCAACCACGCTGCCCCTGTGCCGTCACAATGACATGTTAAACTTCCTTCTATTGCACTCTATAATCGCCACCCAAAAATATAAAGCAAAGCAAATTACCCTAACTTACTCATGTTAAAAGAAACCTATTCAAAGGGCTTCAAATGTTTGATTTTGCAGCAAAATGATCAGTTTGTGAGCTTGAAATACAACATAGATATGTTTGTTTATTTAAACAAAATCTGATGTACATATTTGTTATTTATTTTTAATTTTTAAATAGAAGGAATAGGGAATTCACAAAGTACCATTTTTCATACACTTTATTGAGACAATTCTACAAAGCTATATTCTAAGTCATCATATATAAGGATAACATTCCATTTTCTTAGTGATTATATTTTTTTAGCTTTTCCCTTTCTGTAGTAAAGAATAAAAAGATAATAAATTGGCAATCAAAATTAATCTTTTTTTTTTTTTTTTACGTATACATACGATCTGTCATATTGTTCTTTCTTTCCACATAATTTAATGCACAATAGGCTTTACGGTTTCAAATATATCACCTTCTCAGTCTCTGAAAACAAATTAACATTTTCATAAACCTTTCACATAGTCCATGTTTCTTTATTCTAGCTGCACTGTGTCACAGTGTCAAGATTATTTTGAAAGGTATTTACAGGATCGTTCACTTTTTGTGTGTTCTTTGCCAGATTCCATTATTGGAAATGTTTTCAGGCAAAAATTGCTGTTACATGACAACTTTCCAGCTGATGAAATCAGGAAATTTCTCTGTACAGTACAGTACCTGCATTTTTTTTTAATCAGAATGCTGGAGAAGTAAAATGTTAGTTTACAGGAAGAAACATGCTGTGTTTTTTTTATTCATAAGGTGTTCGAGGCGCTTTTGTTCTCTCACATTTTCACAATTGAGGGGAAAAAATGCACATAAAAGAACCACTATGCATTTGTTATAATTCATTTCTTTGAGTGTAGAGTACCTATAAAACAGCCGTTCTGAAGGATGGCTGTGCTAAAAGTAATCCCCAGAATTGTATGTCAAACAGCATAGATTGGGATTTGTTATAGAGATATACTGTAGCAAGACTTGCTGTCTGAGAGGCCCCTGACATGTGGCCGTCTTGGCACCGAAGGATTAACACTGCGGCCGCACATGCACCACTCCATTTTAAATAAAAAGTCAACTACAGTCTAACTCATATTACTTTTTCTTTTTTGCTTCTTCCAATACTAAGTGCCTTATTGCCCTTTCTCCTGTGCCCCTCACTCGGATACCCCACTACACTTCATATATTGAACCCGCCCCCTTCCCTGTTTACTACCTTAATATACATAATATTTGATCTACTGGTTGTTTTCCATTGTAGTGCTCTGAGCGCCCGCCTTCCTCTCTTTTTTTTTCATACCTTACAGTTTAAGGGGTGCGTGCGCCACAGGTACAAAATATTTTGAGAAACTAACATTCTACTACCTACCTCTGGAACTAACAATAATCTTCCCCCCTTTCCCAGCATGGGTCCCCACTGTCATGTCAAACCTTTTTTATTAATAACTCAGTGGTCTCCTTGTCCAATGGCTTAGTAATATTGTTATCATTAGCTAACTCTAAGCACTTTATATTCAGTCATGTTCCAAATACTGTACCTGTATTGCTTAACCCACTCCTTCGGTCTGGTTATTAAGGGGTTAAGTTTTATATGGGTAATAAGAAGTATACCATATTTTTGGCCCATTGCAACCCCTTCACTTGAAAGCATGAAAGATACTGCAGGGTGTACAGTCAAAAGTAGAACAATATGAACAGTCCCAGCTTGTAGTAGTATCTCTTTAAGTAGGATTTCTGCTTAAAGGTGTACTGTATGGGGGTACTGGTGGATCCATACTGCATTGCTATCACAGTATTCAGGAAGCCTTGATTACCTGTGATAGCAAAATTCTCAAAATGGGCAAGTAGCCAGTGGCGTGAAGATCGCCTCTCTGAAAAGGCCTTACCCGGCGATTCCTTTCTGCTGCAGAGAGAGCTGCTCAGAGAGAGCCGCCTCTCCCTGTACAAATCTCACCTGAACTTTATGTTTTTTTAATATATATTTTATTACTAGTGTAGATGAGCAGGGGATCTTTGGAGCAGAACCGTGTTGATTTGAGTTCTGGGGACCCCCTGCTTCTCAAGATACAGGCCCCATTATGGGGTGCCAGTATCTCCTATGCATTTTATTCCCACGGTCACGTGACGCGGGACATTTAAATGCATAGGAGAAACCGGCACCCCATTACGCGTCTGTATCTCGTGAAGCAGGGTGCCCCCGGACCTCACATCAAAGTGGTTCTGGTCCAGAGACCCCCTGATCATCTACACTAGTAAATAACATTTATATTAAAACAGCTGCTACACTCAATAAACATTAAAAACAAAACAACACTAATACCCATCTTCTAGCCCCACATGATTGATACCAGAGGCCGCAGGTGTCTGTGAGCCCTCGGGTTGTCCCCGCAGCTGTCCGGGTGTCCTCAGGTGGTCCCCCACAGGTCCCGCTGGCCTGCGGTACCAATTGTGTGCGATTTTGTTTTTAACTAACATTTAAATAAATACAGAGGCGGCACATTTTATTTGAGTGCGGCTAGCTCCGCAAGCCTGGGGATGCCCCGGCATGCTAGCTGCACTCCCTCGGCGTGCCGCGCGTCATCGACGCGTGGCCACGCGTCATCAGGTGCCCGCGCCCCCTGCACGCGCGTCCAGGGCTCCCCGAGGGAGCCCTGGTGTCCCGCGATGTGGGGGACGGCGGCAGGGGGTTCCGGGGGACCCGGCGGACCCGGCGAGCGGAGGGAGAAAGCCCCGATCAGAGGGCGCTGGTTACTGCTGCGGCCGAGACCGGGCAAATGCTCAAATAAACTCGGCCGCAGCAGTACACCCCACTGCCCCTCCCCCCTTGGCTAGACTGATGATGTCTCGGTACGAGAGCTTGCAGAAAGAAAGAAATAATGACAGATGAAGAAAGAAGAAGGCGATAGAAGATAAAAGAAAGAAGAATTTTGTTACCTGTTCTGGATCTTCAAGGTGGATGGCATTGGATTGACATCGAGAGCTTGCAGAATCACTGGAATTCGGAGGGTCAACCCTTCGAAAGGTAAGAAAAATATTGAATGTACTGTATAGTATATCATTTTATTTTTACATGTTTTTTTATTCTATTTCTTTAGTTGTATGTTTTTCTTTGCCCATTGTCTGCTTATGTATGAATCAGTGCTCCTTTAGTGTACAGATAAATACAGTGATAGCCAGTGCATTTTTTGGCAAATGTTTGTTTTCTATTTACTGTTATATTTTCTATTTCTGTTTATTGTTTGGATTCAATTGTTAGTAATTTATATGGCTTGTTTTATTTCATGTTCAAATTGTTTAGTGGTTTTATGTAATTATTTATTTTGTTGGCTAATGGTTTTAATTGATGTGTTGCCTAGTGGTTTTATTAATTAATTGATTTGTTGGTTAGTGCTTTTGTTTACCTAATTGGTTGGCTAGTGCTTTTATTTATTTAATTAGTTGTTTGGCTAGTTGTTTTATTTATTGAACTGTTTGGCTAGTGCTTTTATTTATTGAATTGGGGTGTTTAGGTGCTTGTGTATATGTTTTATTAATGTGTATTTTTGGCCTTCATGCTTTTTTAATAGGGTGACCATTGCCTGCTATAGTGGCCTATCATGCCCATATTATATGGTTGTGATATACCACTATGCCACTCAATAGTAGAGGGTGGGTATAGTGGTCCGTGGGTGTGTTCTTAGGCCTCCCGAGTGGGTAGTGGGGGAGGTGGGTTAACCCCTTAATTACCATAGCGGTTATTAACCACTAAGGTGATTAAGGTGTTAGGGGCCATTAGATTGTATTTTTTCTATTCTTTCTGGCAGCGGAGGACATGGCCCTGCAGTATGCTGATGAGGTTGCCCTTCATGGTGGCAGGTGTAAGTATAAAGGTTTATTTACTTTATTTATGCTGGCTGGCTAATGTTTGATTTAATAATGGCAAATTAGCTAATATCCATATCTATATAATAGTTATTTTGACCATTACTGTACTGTATGTGTTTGGGGGGTGTGATTATTTTAATGTTAGCAAAAAAGAAATTTTCCCACACGATTGGTATCGCAGGCCAGTGGGGACAACCCGCGGGGATCACCTGAGGCCCACAGACACCTGCGGGGACCACCTGAGGACCCCCGGACCCCCATGGTCTCTGGTATCAATCATGTGGGGGTAGAGGAGGTGGGTATTAGTGTTTATTATGGGTTGCGGGAGTTGGTGAATGGGGTATTTGGCCCTTGGTGGGTGGTGGGAGGGGTTAACCCCTGCATTGACTTAGTGGTTAGCCGCTAATGAAGTTGAATGTAAATGCATTTTTATTGCATGGGATTCACACCGGGGGTCTCTAGTGCTGATATTAATGGGTATCAATCTGATGCAGAAAAAAAGCATTTGTGTTTCTAAGTCCCATCTCATCGCTTCTCAGCAGGTTCTCACCACCTTCACGCCAGGAAAAGTTGGCGTGAGGATTTCGGAGAAGCTCGCAATTCTCGAGCTGTGATAGGCCTCGATAACCTAATCACGGCTACCAGAATTGCACGAGTTTCAGAACCTGCCATTAAGTGGCTTATCGCCGCTCACTTTGTGCTTTTTTTTGAAGGCTCAACATTTTGACGATTCAGTCTTTTATCTCCCACCTATTGACGCTTACAGAATCATAGTAGGCATTTTGGCCAACAAGTGTCTTATGAACACTTATAGCATAGGCCCCTAAGTGTCTTGTGGTGCTCATCTCTTTAATAGAGCCTTTTGCCCTGTCTGGTACAGATTCAGAGCCGTTAATCCAGAAATTACTAGCAGCCCACCCAGGTCTTTTCCTAGTCCTGCAGATGGAGACAATTCTCTACATTAGTGAAGGTCCTTCACATCACCATCTCTTCAGAGCCCCTAATACTTGTGTAACCATGGATGGTTCTGGCTATTCGTCAACCCTCCCAGGCATGTAAATTCCCCCCTCCGCAGCTTCCTTGAGTGGCAGGAGTGGAGGTGTGACAGGGTCTGTGTGTTGCCCAATCCGAGTGCAGACCTTGTGCCCTCCCCTTCTGCTCTGGAACCTTTCCATCCTCCTTCAAACATGCAACAGTCATACCATTACTGAAAAACAGCTAGCTTGACCCTACCTGTCTTTCTAACTATCGGCCTGTCTCCCTCCTGCCTTTTGCCTCTAAACTCCTTGAACGTCTTGTATTCGCTCGCTTGCTCCATTTTCTCAACACCTATTCTCTCCTAGACCCTCTACAATCTGGCTTCCACACTGCTCACTCCACGGAAACAGCCCTCACTAAAATAACTGACGACCTCCATGCTGCCAAAGACAGAGGTCATTACACTCTGCTCATATTACTCGACCTCTCTGCAGCATTTGACACCGTGGACCACCCTCTTCTCCTTCACATTCTCCATACTCTTGGCATTCGGAACAAAGCTCTATCCTGGATCTCATCCTACCTCTCCCATCGTACTTTCAGTGTCTCTTCTGCTAACACCTCCTCCTCCTCTATTGATCTCTCTGTGGGGGTACCCCAGGGCTCTGTCCTGTGACCTCTTCTCTTTTCTCTGTACACACTCTCTCTAGGTGACCTAATAAGATCTTTTGGGTTTAATTATCACCTCTATGCTGACGACACACAAATATACTTTTCAACACCCGACCTTACACCTGCTGTACAAACCAAAGTTTCTGAATGTCTCTCTGCTATATCATCCTGGATGGCCCTCCACCGCCTTAAACTCAACATGGCTAAAACAGAGCTCCTCATACTTCCTCCCAAACCTGGCCCTACTACCTCCTTCCACATTACTGTTGGAACTACGATCATTCACCCAGTAGCCCAAGCACGCTGCCTTGGGGTCACACTCGACTCCTCTCTCACATTTGCCCCTCACATTCAAAACATTTCTAAAACCTGTCGCTTTTTCCTCCGCAATATAACAAAGATACGCCCTTTCCTCTGTTGCTCGACTGCTAAAACTCTGACTCAGGCCCTCATTCTCTCCCGTCTTAATTACTGTAACTTCCTGCTGTCCGGCCTTCCTGCCTCTCACCTGTCTCCCCTACAATCTATCCTTAACGCTGCTGCCAGAATCACTCTACTCTTTCCTAGATCTGTCTCAGCATCTCCCCTCATGAAATCCCTCTCCTGGCTTCCGATCAAATCCCGCATCTCACACTCCATTCTTCTCCTCACTTTTAAAGCTTTACACTCTTCTGCCCCTCCTTACATCTCAGCCCTAATTTCTCGTTATGCACCATCCAGACTCTTGCGTTCTTCTCAAGGATGTCTTCTTTCTACCCCCTTTGTATCTAAAGCCCTCTCCCGCATTAAACCTTTTTCATTGACTGCCCCTCACCTCTGGAATGCCCTTCCCCTCAGTACCCGACTAGCACCCTCTCTATCCACCTTTAAGACCCACCTTAAGACACACTTGCTTAAAAAAGCATACGAATAGCACTGTGAACATTCTGAACACATGATACATAAAGCTTGGCCCCCTGCAGACGCACTTATCAGAACTCCCTCCTACTGTCTCTGTACGTTCTTCCTACCTACCAATTAGACTGTAAGCTCCTCGGAGCAGGGACTCCTCTTCCTTAATGTCTAAAGCACTTATTCCCATGATCTGTTATTTATATTATCTGTTATTTATTTGATTACCACATGTATTACTGCTGTGAAGCGCTATGTACATTAATGGCGCTATATAAATAAAGACATACAATACAATACAAATACTAAGGAAGAGTCATGCCTACATTTAGGGAGTACTAGTCTGCCAACAGAGAGAGCACAAGTGAGGGAAGTATGCTGTCTCCCCCTGGATTATATGAGCAGTCCCACTAGGGTCTGTGAAGAGGCTAGGGACAAATCTGGCACAGAGACCATCCAGAGGCATGGGATTCAAGATAGTATTCGCTGTGTGTATGTACTGCCTGCAGTGGATGCAAAAAATACTCCTCTTCAATATACTCTGGCCTGAGGATGCAGTTACTTGGGCAGAGAATTAAAAGGTTCTATCATGGAGACTGCCTCCAGCACCTCTGGAGCCTATGGTAGATGGAGGCGCTCGCATCACAAGAGAAAGAACCATGAAATTACATCTAAAGCCTGTCCTGTTTCCCCACAACATTGCGGAACCTCAGCATCTCCTGGACATCAACAGGTACTTGCACCCACAGACAACTGTAGCAAAGGCAAATCTCCCAGAGGGGGGGAAGCAGCGCTACATTTGTATACCAGCCCTATGCTAAAAGCAATAAAAGTGTCCTCCTTACAGGCTAGGAGAGCCTGGAGACGTCCTAGGAATCCTCCTGATGGTAATTGGGGACTGAAACAAAATGGCTGATCCCAACCTTTTAGACCATGGGTATGGACTATAATCCCACCCCAGTTACTGGGCAGAACAAACTAATAGTTGAAACATGATCACCCCATGTCAGATGACCCTTCTAGCAGCTTCTAGAAGCAAGGCCGTGCCAGACACTGAACTTTAAAGGGTAACATTAAATGCACAACTGTGTATTAAATAGGGCCTGTAGGGATTAACCCCTACACTGCCTGCAGGGACCAGGAATAGCCAGGGCAAAAATTAGCAAGGGTGCTACATATATATAAGTAGCTCAGGTTAGTGAGTGTAAGAAAGTGAGTGTAAGAAAGCAATGTAAAGTACCATCAGGGACAGGAAAGTCCCCTGAAAATTGACCAGCAGTGAAGTGCCTGCCTGATATACTGTATGAGAAAATTCAAGGAACTGCAGAAGCTCAAGGTAACTGACCAATAGCATCTACAACCAGCAACAGAAGTATATTGAAGGACTAGCCAGAGAGAAGTAGTCCCTTTCTCTGTCTCCCTACACAGCTTTTACAGGCAATCATGCTGTTTTTATTTTTATTACATAGGATTGAAGCTGGGGGTCTAGAGAGTTTAACAGCATTACTTTCAAGTCTAGGGACTCCCTGCTTTTGGCTTATGTATCGGGTGCCAGTATCACCTGCAAGTTTTCTGTCCCGTGTCATGGCCCATGTGACCAGGACACATGTGTCCTCCTCCTCGTCCTAGCCAACATTGCAAAAAGGGCCAATGCCCACCCACTAAAACACCAGTAACCTCTTTAATTACCTTAGTGGTTACTACTTAAGCAGCTACTGATATTATAATGGGGTGGGTGATGAATGTACTGTAGTTGCCCCAGGGTTGGTTGTTAGGCCTCCCGGAATGGTTGTGTGAAAGGTTTATCCCTTAATTGCCTTAGCGTTTACAACCACTATGGGAATTAAGGGGTTAACCCCTCCCACTAACCACCCAGGAGGCCTAAAAACCCAATCGGGCAACTACTCCCTTCCCCTTCTCCCTCTTCCCCCAACAATACACACAGGAATGGGCAATAGCCCTATTAACCAAATATTTGCCCATTCAAATATACAGTACAGTACAATCAAAATAAACACTAGCCATTGATTGTCACTCTGGTTATCTATGCCCTCAACGGGGTCACAGATAACCACATTGGCAATCAATTGGCACCTTAGATCCCACCCCTTCTACACCCAATAATCTCCTCCCCCCACCACAACATACATAGTAAAAGCCCTACTAGCCAGATCTGGCTTATATCACTATTGCCGATTCAAAAGCAATCAATAGCCAACCCCCTATAGTAAATACAAGTAATACTTACCCCTGCCAGGTGGAAGGCTGTCTTTGTCCTCGTCCTTGCCCTCCTCTTCAATTGCACCAACATTTACAGTAAAACACTAGTTACTATCCAGTAACCCCTTAATGACCTTAATTGTAATGTGTTCAATGCCATCACTGCAATCCCTTTAATCTTCATGTCTATTTTATTACTTTTCCTGAAGACACATTTTAAGCTTTGGTGCATATTATAGTATTACAGTACAGGCTTTCCAAAGGCTCTGTTATTATTATATAGTTTATTCAATGTGTTCTTTATGCCCATCACATAAAAATAGTAAAAAAATAAGTGGAAAATAATAAAAGGGAAATAATTGCAGGTGTAGTTTTGCCTAGTGAACTTGCCACTTTTTCCCCCCCGCAAAAATTACTAGGTTCACAATAAAGACATTTGCCATACCTGAAATAAAAATAATTATAGTTATCAAATTAAGAAAAGATAACATCAATTGAATGTGTATGATATGGGTGTGCGCATGTGAGCTATGTCAATATAAAAATAAAACAAAGTGTGTTTTTTGTTTGTTTTTTCAGAAAGAAAAAGAAGGCAGCAAAGGCTTTCCATACTTTGCCCTTTAGCACTCGCTATTGTAAGGCTTTGTAAGGCTCGGTGGAGTTTTAATACCCTTTTTCTGAACCACAAGGAGCACCCCTCCCCCATAAATCTATAGTTGAATACATTCAATTAAGTCCACCAATAATAATTATATTTATACTGTAACCATTTATTTTTCTGTTTGGTGTATTTGAACATTGTAGTATAGACAAACAAAAGAGAAGATTATTCAGCATTGTATTGCACATTCAAGTTGCTGTAACAGCAGCAAAAAGCAATGCATCAAAAAGAAATTATTATAATATTTTACAGGGCATGACTGCATTCTTATGACCTTTTCAGTCTTCAACTACAGTAACTGTGAACAGCAGAAACTAATTTTAAAGGTGCCACAATTGATATGTTAATGTAAATAGCATTTTTTGAATGAGATTTTCACATTTAAGTTTCTAGACATCTGCTATGAGCTACTGTATCTATATGAAGCACCCAATTAAATATGTATGTTGTTGTACATCATGAGGCTGTTTTTATTGAAAGTGGCCCATGCATATATGGCATACATCCTTCTTTTTTAAACAAGGAGAGACATTGTTGGTGGCATTTTATCAACCCTGTGCTCACTAAAGTGTTCAGTAATTAGCTAAAGTGAGAACAATATTAAATGTAATATAAATTCAAACTACTTAAAATTAAATTAATTCTATATTACAAATGCCTGACTTGCGTATTTCTCAATTACCCCTTCGTCTTGTGGCCATACAACCCCACACACCTTTCTCATTTTAGTTCCTACACACAAAACACATCAAACACAATTGGGGGTTAAAATGGCCACAGCTTTTTATTCACAATCATGTAAATTAATTGGAAGGACTTTGCCATCACCACATATAAGCAAAGTTCCAGACAGACTCATGCACTTGCCCACGACTGTATCTGCTCAGTATACTGGCCAACGTTTGAACACTATTTTCAGAGAGATTTGTGATGTCAATGTGAGAGATTTTTTAAATTGACATTGACTTGCATTGGTATTAGGGAATTAATTTCAAGGAGACAGAAAATTGTTTCAGATAAAAATCATGCAGTCTCTCTCATCAATAGATAGAGAGGCTTGGTCAGTGTGCTGCTCAGTGATCCAAGCCAAATTCCATAACCAACATTCCATGAGAGGACACCACCACACCCTTCTGTTCACAATTGAGTTTTAATGCTGCCTTTACCACCATTAAAACGATAGCCTCAAACTCTGGCAATACGCATGGGCTGTAACATTTGCGCTCACCATTGTCTGCAGCTCTGCTCATGGGCGTCCACTTTTTTTTTACCAGGGGTGGAGAAGAGCAAGAAAAATGACACCTGACTTTTTAAAAAGTGACCTTTGAAAGTACTAACTCATGCAAAATATGCAATCACAATTAGATTTTAGATATGTGCATATTTCTTGTTCTATCAAGATAGAAGTATATTGTTACTTTGGTAATTTTGGGAGAGGGAGTGGCTCAGTGAGTAAAGACAATGATTGGCACTGAGAGTTTGAATCAATTCCTGGTGTCGGCTCCTTGTGACCTTGGGCAAGTAACTTTATCTCCCTGTGCCTCAGGCACCAAAAAACATAGATTGTAAACTCCACGGGGAAGGGACCTGTGCCTGCAAAATGTCTCTGTAAAGCGCTACGTAAAACTAGCAGCGCTATACAAGAACATGCTATTAATTATTATTATTATTAATTTCACTGATGAATATATTCTCATCGTAGGATTAGAATTTGGAGCAAGATTTACGCAAAGTGCGTAATTTTCCACTGGCATGTCTTTGCATCAATGTTTCATGGTCTTTGATTCAAGTTTTGGGTCATATCCGCCACCTTGCGATTTGGGGAGTGACAATTGGAGGAGTTAGGGAGGATGTACATGATGCACAGATTACAATGAGATGTACTGTAGCACACACTGATTCTTTCTGCATCCCTTCTGTATCTTGTATTTGCTTAAAAAAAATCTTGATGCAAACACAAGCAGAAAATGGAGCAATATGACAAAACAAATGTCTACAGTATTTGCACCTGCTTTACATTGATACAACTCCCCCAGTATGTACATGAATGCAAACATTTCAATAAACAGTGTTTTTAAAATTTTAAAAACATAAACTTTAAGAGGAACCAAAACTCATCCATCACTTGCTTCAAAATTGTTTCTTTTGGATACATTTTTTCACAGTGCACACTCATCATGCAGATGGCATGGGTGCTAGATGTGTTGTCCTGCACAACAGTAGTTTGCAAAGCAGACATGATGATATTAGTGCTACTGCTCTGAGTACAGTATTAGTACAAGCAGCAGGATATGTAGCACCACCATAGAACAGCAGCAGCCCACAGTTCTGAAAAAAAATCACCACACCCATGAAAGAGCTTAGAGGCTGAGAGGTGATTTAGTTCAAATTCTTGCTATAGACTTGTTGATGTTCAAATTATTATTGACGCCGTGTTGTCAAGGCTGACGCGTCGCCGAAGAGAAGGTAAGTGAAGTTGCAAAGGCCCCGCACTCTTCCCCCAAGGCATTTAAATTAATGCCGGGGAAACGCGTGAGGCCTCTGCAACTTCACTTACCTTCTCTTCGGTGACGCGTCAGCCATGGCAACACGGCGTCAAATGACGCCGTAGGGTCATGTGACGTCACGTTGGCATGTCAATGTGACGTCACGTAACCCCGCAACGTCATTTGACGCCTGGAGCCGGAGAGGAGGTAAGGAAGGGGGGTGCGAGCAGGGAGGGAAGCAGGAGGGGGGCTCTAGCAGGAAAGATTGCACAGCGCTGCATTAGAATATGCCCACATAATATTAAAATTTTATTTGAACCACCTACAGAGGGAGACAGAAACACCCAAACTGTCATACTATGCATGCAGTGTTGCACCTGTCATTAACATCTGTCAGAATGAGCAAATTGGGATGCAATGAGCAATACAGGATGGACAGACACCAATTCTGTAGCATCTAGGTTGGCATTAGCTCAGGGCATGGCTTGTTGTGTTATGTATGTGTAGCACACATTCCCCCACCCCCTGGGAGATAAGTGGCTACGGGGTTGGTGCGATGCTATAGGGCTGTTATATAGTGGCCGCGTGCGCTACACCATGCGCGGCACTTATAATTGGCTGAGGTTAGTCAGCCCTTCTATACAAGGGCCGTGCCGTGAGCCCGCATCCGGCCGACAGCGGGGAAGACGGGCAAAAGAATATTTTTGCGCCGCTACCGGCACTGAAATGTGTGTGTGTGTATGTGTGCATGTGTATGTATGTATATATGTGTGTGTCTGAACGTGTCTGCACAATGTTAATAAATATTTTATTTTTCCGAAAGTGTTTTTTTTATTTAATAAATAATAAATTACACATTACATACACACACACACACACACACATATATACATATACATACATACACACAAATACACATAAACACACAGTACCTTCACACAGCTCAGCATACACACAAAAAGTGTGCGGCACGTGCGCGCGCGTTCGCACAAGCACGCACGGCCGCACTCTCTACAGAACAGCCCTTACCTGTGGCTCACAGGAGGCCTAAGACTCCGCTGCTGGGATCCTGGGGTGTACCTGAGTTGACAATCAGTAGCGTCTCCACCTGTATGGGATCCTACTATGTAAGATAACCCTGTACAGGAACCCCATGCAATAAAACACACGTTAGGTAAATATAACAGTTTTACTACACAGAGAAATACATATATATATTATACACAATCACCACGGTCATGACCATACCGCCAACACCCTTCATGTCCCAGACCTGATACTAAGTCCACCCAAAGTACCTAGGGGCCCTTGGGCACCCAACCACCCTAGTGTCCACAAGGAACCACCTGCCAAGTGTTTGAGACAGCGCTGCCCCACTAAGTTGTAGAGTTGGTGCAAGTGATGAGGTGAGGTACCTGCCGGGTACTCCAGCACCTGGGCGCATCGATGCAGCAAGATGGGATCCACGGATCCAGTGACGTCTCTGCAAAGCCAACGCCTCTACTTTAGGTAGGTCCCGCGTAGATAGTGCCACCATGTAGAAATCTCTGGGTAGCAGAGGGGTGATCTGGTCCTAGATCACCATGGGCCAAGTCGCAGCTGCATCCTGGCTGAATCCCTCATGCTTGTGCTACAGGGGCAGTGTCCCAATCTACTGGGCCTGTCCCTGCAGCAACCACAAGCTCAAAGGGGAGTCAGGACCTAGCTGGGGCCTAACAGAGGGTCTCTGGCATAGTGCAGGTGCCACAGACACCTGCACTTATACAACTTACCCTACTGGCGTCCCAGCCTCGACTGGCGTGGTCTCTTCAGCGCGCCAAATGTATATATTCCCTGACAGGGGAATCCTGGTGCCCTATTGGCTGCTGTGTGCCACCTGACTGCAGCCCCTGGGGCTGCTGGGGGTTGTAGTCCCCAAAAGATCTATTCCCCTATTGGCCGCCTTGCACGCCTAACACTGCGCATGACCCAGTCACCCCTGTGGACGCACCTGCAACGCACCTGAACTTATGGGAGTGCGCACAGCTTGCCGCCTCACTCCTGCAGCCTCCCAGACATGCCGCACTCTCACCGGTCACAGCAGGGGTAAGCAGAGCAAACGGGGGACCCAAGGGGGAACCTGGCCACATTCTCCCCCTGGTTAAAAGAACAACGCCCGCTTGGGGACAGCGTACACAATAATATTTACACAATAAAAATGCATACAATATGTACAACTTAACACACAATTCAACGATTTTATACAAGATTATACAGTTCGGTGAACATCACTATCACCAAACGTATTTTTTCCTGAGACCACTGCTGAGCCTCATGGTGGGGTGCCCCAATATAATCATAGGTCATCCGATTGGGAGGATGCCTAATTCTTTGGCTCCATCAGAGGGGTTCTTCAGCTACTCCCTCTGAAGAATCCATTTGGGGTATTGTAATGTGTAGCTCACCACAAACGAGGCACGACCGCGGGGCTGAGGTAGAGATTGGTACAAAACGCCGACCACAACCGCGAGGGCGCGTCTAGAGAGAAGGATAGTCTTGCAGGCCAGATCAGGGTAATAGAAGACAATGTAAATGAGGTACTTTCCGGGTCTTTGAGTATAGAGTAGCGGATCGTTGGGGTATGTAGCCGGAGTCAGGATTGGAGAGCGTAGTGTAGTCGTGGAGCCAAAGCCAGGGTCAGTGCAGGAGAGAGCAGCGTCGTCGTGGTCCAATGCCAGGGTCAATGCAGAAGAGAGTAGAGTAGTCATATCCAAAGCCAAGGTCAGCGCAGGATAGTATCACAAGGTAAGTTCCAGGCAAGGTCAGGCAACAAGGTTCAGGCACACAGCACAAGGTAACGAGTTCAGCGTCACACAAACAGGAGTTGTGCTCGGCAATTACTGAGAGCTCTGAGAGCATATTTATGGGACCTCCCACCAATGGGAGGCAACCAGGAAGTAAGGCTGCGGTTCAGGATAGGCTGCTGGATCATGCAGGTGCGTCCCATTACACAGACAATAGCAAACGCATTAGAGTGTGCGCGTGCGCCACGCGTAACCCTCGCAACACATAGGCGACCTGGTTGCGCACCGTCATCACTCGCCACAACACCCACGCCAACACTGGGTGGAGACCAGAGGCGTGGCCCGCAGACACAGAGGCGGAGCGAGGAGCGGAACCGCGCTGCGTAGCACTGATGTCAGGATGGGGCGGGACTGAGGGGCGGAGACCACGCCCCATGCTCAGAGACAGAAGTGACCATGGGGGGCCACACAGAACCCGCGCGCCGCGCGTAAGTACCACCACCAGGTTACCACTCTTGAGTGTACAAAAAGACACTAGATGGCGCTCAAACACTCTATCAAAATACAACCGTGCAGTGAATAAATAAAGTGACAAAATAATCAAAATAAGTGCCGTGCAATAAAGTGATAAATAAAAACACTCAAACCCTTGGAGGACTGTTTCAAGGTCCACAATAAAGCGCAAATGGAAAACCAGGGGAGCGTTGATACCTAAAAGGAAATATGTGAAACTACCATAGTGCAGTTAACGTTAAACAGAACACAATAATGGCAGAGCTCTCAAAAGAGCAAAAAGGACACGCTAGATGATAGATATATATGTCCATCCATAGGTATCCAAATAGAAATCAGGAGCAAAAATAGGAGGTAAGTAGATCCAGAAGAGAAACACAGAGCCAAAAATTAAAATACCAAAACATTTATCCGACAATGGTAAAAATTGGAGGCTTACAAGATTCCAAATGGTTTACAGCATGGGTGTAGGGATAAAGATGTTAGCCGATTCGCCTACTCGTGATCTCTGCGCACCGCCGCTGTATCCACCGGTCTCCGACCTGCAACGCTGCTTGGAGCCGATACGTCACTTCCGGTTCCTCCGACACATGGAGTAGACGTCACTGGAACTCCACCGCAGACTCTCTTCCTCTGGATATTACGCTGAGGGTTACGCTCTACGCGTTTCGCTGTGCAGAATGACGGCTTCGTCAGGAGTAGCTTTAACCCATAAAAGGATAATTTATATACCTTCTCAGCTCACATTGACCTTTCCTCCTATAGGCCAATAGGCAATTGGATCTAAATGAATGGGTAATTGGCTATGTATGCCCTCCCCAATTTAGAAATACCTCACAGTAATTTTATACAATTCATTTAAAATACAACCTTTATACTTTAATAAAAATGTAACTATCATGCTTGGTCTTCCTTTACAATATAAGGAACAGACCATAACAATAAAATTATGCTAAAATAACACATACAATACATAATAAGAAAAGAATATATAATAAAAATATTATTTTGCACATTAACCAATCTATCCCCAGTCTCTCTCAATAAATGAAAAACGGCGATCGTTGAATCTTAAAGACAAGAGAAAACACAGAGTCAATACAGAATGTAATATAATAACAATATACATTAAACCATATCTTATTAATTGTTTTTATATTAAATATATTCCCATATATATCTCATCTAATAGGAGCTCTACAAAACAAAATTACACAGTTCTAAAGGAAAGCATTTAGCTCAAAATCCACATTTAAACCTAATGGTATAAGTGATTTTAAAGTGAAAATCCAGAAGCTTTCTCTCTTTTTCAGAGCAATGCTTCTGTCTCCATCTCTCCAATGTGGTAACACTTGTTCCAATACTGTGAATTTAAGGCCTGTTGTATCTCCCTTATGTTTTTGGATGAAATGATTTGATAAGTAATGTGTGGTAACACCTCGTCTCACATTCCCAATATGTTCGAGTATACGGGTTTTGACTGCTCTTGAAGTTTGACCTACATACTGTAACCCACATGGGCAGTAGATCAAATATACAACATAGTCTGATTTACATGTTAAAAATTGTTTAATATGAAATCTTTGTCCTGAGATGTTAGAAACAAAACTAAATTTGTCATCTGACCTCTGTTTACATGCCGTACATGTGGTGCAGCCAAAAAAAAGCTTTTGTTTGTGTTAACCACCTGTTACCATCTGTAATAATTTTTGGTAAGGCACTTAGGGCTAATCTATCTTTGAGTGCCTTTGCTCTCTTAAAAATTACAGTAGGTCTTTTAGGGACAATTTCTCCTAATACAGGATCATTTTTGACAATGTGCCAATGTTTCTGAATAATTTTGGAGATTTTTTCAGATTGTCTATTGTAATTCGTTAGAAAGGAAAATTCAAAGTTCTTTTTTAATCCTAACTTCTTTTTGTTATACAATAAATCCTTTCTATCTAAACCCTCTGCTTTTTTTAAAGCGTCATTAATGATTTTATCATCATAGTCCTTTTCTTTGAATCTGTCCTGTAGGAAGGCTGATTGTTTGTAAAGAGTAGAGAGCGTTGATAGCGCACTGCCAGAGAGTCCTGAGAGTATAAATCAGGAACAAGAAACAGCCAGGCCACTCCAAAAGTGAAAAAATATTGTCAGGTTTATTGCATGCTGAAAATACACACAGGGAATGGACAGGTAAACGCACCTACGCGTTTCTTACTAAGTGTACTTTATCAAGGTGACTATAGTGCTTTAATACCGCTGTTTTATACTTACCCAGACTGATTCCAAACCAATAGCAAGCCGCGTCACCTTCCCGCGTCTCGCAGAGTACAGGTGGCTAATCCAGTCGCCTGTATGTGCGAAATCTCGCGAGAATGGTGCGCGCGCATCTACAGAGTGGGCAGCATGGGCAAAGTATGACCAGACATAGCAGTACTTTCGACTTCAGTCCACCGGGTGATGTCACAGCCGTGCGCCATATAAAATGGTCGCCCCAGTGTGACGTCATATTCCGTAGACTGACTAAATCTCAAGTATTGTTTTTTTCTAAAACAAAAACTTTATTAAACAAACAATATGAAAAAGACAAATAAAATACAAATAACTAGTTGCTATGTTAGCAGCAACCCTACGTAACTGTATAATGGAAAAAATAGAAAAAGAATACATTAAAAGATCTATTTATATTAGGGTGGTTGATAGGTCACATGATAATGTGCGCTTCAATGTGCGAATTTCAGATAAGCATAATTGAGTTCATCCAATACAATATATAGAGCCCTTTGAATCTCAGGCCATTACATCATGTGACATGCCACAATATATTTGAAATACTTGTATTGTTTAGAAAAAAACAATACTTGAGATTTAGTCAGTCTACGGAATATGACGTCACACTGGGGCGACCATTTTATATGGCGCACGGCTGTGACATCACCCGGTGGACTGAAGTCGAAAGTACTGCTATGTCTGGTCATACTTTGCCCATGCTGCCCACTCTGTAGATGCGCGCACCATTCTCGCGAGATTTCGCACATACAGGCGACTGGATTAGCCACCTGTACTCTGCGAGACGCGGGAAGGTGATGCGGCTTGCTATTGGTTTGGAATCAGTCTGGGTAAGTATAAAACAGCGGTATTAAAGCACTATGGTCACCCTGATAAAGTACACTTAGTAAGAAACGCATAGGTGCGTTTACCTGTCCGTTCCCTATGTGTATTTTCAGCATGCAATAAACCTGACAATATTTTTTCACTTTTGGAGTGGCCTGGCTGTTTCTTGTTCCTGATTTATACTCTCAGGACTCTCTGGCAGTGCGCTATCAACGCTCTCTACTCTTCTGGATCTTCAAAGGATGGATCGCACGCCGCCAACGACACGAGTGCCCCCCTGGTAGTACAGGTAAAGAGCCATAGTGCCTTTCATTTATTCCTGCTTACCATGGTCATTGACCACTCATTTCTATAACACTGGTTGGGTTTGAAACACTGTAATCTAGTGAGGGTCTGGCTGACTCCACGTCTGTCCCACCAGTTATGAATCAACTTCATTGGGGGCACTCTATCGTTATACAGATTAACCCATTGTGGATTTAAACAATATTGGATGTTCAATACAGGACTGGTTACAATTGAGAGCATCACAACCCTCTTGTTTTCATGTGATTGTTTGTAAAAGCTGCTATCATCTGAACAATTCCTCCTAATCCGCCTAATCTGTCCATATGGGACATTTTGTAACCATTTAGGATGATGGCAACTGGCAGTAGATATATAGTTATTAATGTCTACGCCCTTGAAGAAGGTCTGAGTTTTGATCAGCCCATCCTCAATGAAAATTGGCAGGTCCAAGAAGTTAACTCGTTCCTGACTATATTCACACGTGAATTTTAGATTAAGTGAATTGTCATTGAGATAATGGGTAAACCGTATCAGACCATCTTCATCCCCTTTCCAGATGAATATTATATCATCTATGTATCTCCGACATAGGCACAAGTTCACACCCAGCTCTGCAACGGACCATATATGGTCTTCCTCCCAAGCTCCCATAAGGAGATTTGCATAGCTGGGTGCGAACTTCGTGCCCATGGCGGTACCACATTTCTGCAGGTAGTGCATACCCTCGAACATGAAGTAGTTGTGTTCTAAAATTAACTTAATGCCATCAAGAATTAAATTGGCTTGTTCATTGGGCATTTCGGAGTCTTTTGCTAATGCTCTGTCAACTGCCTCATGTCCGTCTCTGTGGTTTATACAGGTATACAGTGAGGTGATGTCACAGGTTACCAGAAAACATCCTTCTTCCCAAACTTGATTATCTAAGATATGCAAGATGTCAGTCGTATTCTTAAGATAGGAGGGAAGTTTTACAACATATTTTTGCAAATAGGTGTCTATATATGCGGATAAGTGGGATGTCAGAGACTCAATGCCTGCTATTATGGGCCTCCCTGGGGGGTTGGTAAGGCTTTTATGGAGTTTAGGAAGATAATAAAATATAGGTCTAACAGGGTTCTCTCTATATAAAAAATTATATTCCTCAGTATTTATTACTTCCTCCATTCTGCCCTTATCTAACAGGACTTTTAATTCTGCTAGAAAAGCTGATGTAGGATCTTTTTTCAGAGGTAGATATGTATTGGTGTCCCCTAAAATCCTTTTTGACTCTGCAATATAGTCAATCCTATCTATAATAGCAACTCAGCCCCCTTTATCAGCTTATTTTATGACTACATTTGTATCCTCTTATAGGGTTTTTAATGCCTTTCTTTCTGAATTATTCAGATTATTATCAAACCTAGTTTCTGATTCAACTAATCTTTCAAAATCTTTTTGCACCAATTGGGAAAATACATCTACATTTTTTCCTTTCACATATTTTGGGTAAAATGTAGATGGTAATTTAAGGCCAGAATGTACCAACACAGGTCTTACTTGTGAAGGTTCATTAGTACTAATCACAATTGATTCTTTTTCAAGATTATCAGCTGTCCTTTGCCCTACTTCTTTTAATCTAAAAAATCTTTTAGTTGTGAGCTTTCTCAGAAATCTTTGTGCATCTACAAAGAGGCCAAAATTGCTGGGACCCACAGTAGTAGCAAACCTTAGCCCCTTTGAGATGAGTGATTTCTCTGGTTCTGTTAGTACTTTAGAACTAAGGTTGAAGTTGAAGATGTTGTTCCCTATCTCTTGCTTTTCTTGAGATATTTATTTTTCTCCTCCTCTTCCCCGTTTTCGTCGTTTCTTGTTCTTTTCCTTTCCACTCTTGAGTGCCATGGGGATCAGATGGGCGAGTGAGGGTTAAAGGGGCAGAAGCGCCAGTACGGTGAATCCTCACAGGTATGAAGCAAGGGCTTCTTGGACCCAGAGGTTGGCTTTTTGGAGCCATCATAGTAGGCATTGTGCGTCGGGCCTTTTACCCATAGCTCCTCCGGGAGGTGCTGCTTTAATTTGGGGTCTCCTTTGAGAGGGTTCCTCCATAGGATCCTCTACTGTTTTCTGGATGGATTCTTCACTGTCCATATGATCCTTGGTGGTCTCATTCATGGTTTCACCGGTAGCTTCCAATTGTTCCGGCTCACCACCCAGCGGTGTAGCCCGTATCTCTGGCTCGTCGTCTCCCACTTGCGGGAAAGGGAGAAGGTGGTTATGGTGCCAGACCTTTACCCGGCCATCCATGTCTTTTATGCGGTTGTCACGATCGTGCTCGCCACAAACCGGGCCCGGGCAGCGGGGCTGAGGTGGGGATATGAAAACACCGACCTTAGACCACGAAGCCGGTTCATGGGTTGAGCAGTACATAGTCAAACATAGCCAGGTCAGGTTTGGAGAATGCAGGATAATCAGGAGACAAGTCGGGGTCAGGGCAGGCAGCATAGGAGCGATGGTCGCGGTCACGAGCTGAGGTCATCATTAGGCAATCTTGGGTGAAACTGCTTCAGTGTAGAAGGCAAGAACTTGGAGTGAAGCCACTTCAGCGGAAAAAGCCAGGAACAGGAACAAAGGCGCTTCAGTGTGGAGAACAGGAAACTTGGAGCCAAGCCACTTCAGCAAAGGAAACTGGACACTGGAGATAGGCCGCTTCAGCATAGAAAGCAGGAAACTGAGCGGACCTGCTATAGCATAGCAGAGTTAATGGAAGGAGGGGACAGGAACCGATGGTCACAGGAAACTAGAAATGCAGAAACGCCACAGGAGACGCTGAGGACATCAGCGTACCGCTTCAGCGCGGCGGAGACGAGATGGCCAGGAACAAGAAGTAGCACCGGGGCTACCGAGCAGGAAGGCTTTGAAAGCAGGAGGTCAGACAGGGGAAACACAGGCAAGAAAGTCAAGCAGGCTAAACACGGGAGTCTGGGACAAGCACAGTAGCTTGCAACAAGGATTGCAAAGTCTATGTCCAGCAACTTCCTGCGGGCGGGGCAGTATCTAAATAGCACAGGAGGCCAATCAGGCCAGAGCTGCAAAGGAGGCAGCAAGAGGCAGGTGATTGCAGAAGCAGGGAAAAGTTTGTCTGGAACCTGCAAATCTCTGGATGGATGGGTTCCAGCCAAACCCAGGAGCGGATTCCTCACAGCGGTAGACCGGGAGGCCCGGTATCTGCGACTCGACCTCAAATACACCATCTTGCCAACGGTCGGCTAATTTGTATTTCCCGGTAATCCTGAGGTTGCGGAGATGCACAGCATCTCCAGGACGAATTTCCCAATGTCAGACGCACATCCACAGGCAGCCTGGCTTCTCACCCGATCATGAGGAAGTAAGGGGAGAAACCGGTGGACTTGCGGCGGGTACAGTTGTATGCATGTACCAGTATTGCTACATTCTGGTCGGTCTTCTGAGCACCTTTCAGGATACCAAGCATATCCAGTAACGTCCTGTTAAATCGCTCCTGCAGAGCATCTCCCTCCGGATGGCATGGGGTCATCCAGGACTTGGTGATGTTGAGGATGTTGAGTTATTCCCAGAAAAGTTTACTCTCAAAGTCCCAGTCTTGATCGGAGTGGAGGCGCTTGGGTTATCCATTATGCACAAAGTACTTTTCTCACAGGATCTTCACCACCATGATGGCCTTCTGGCCTTTGGTGTGGAAGGCTTGTGCGAAGCGGGTATAATTGTCGGTGATGACCAACACGTTACCGATGCCTCGGGTGTCAGATTAGATGCACAGAAAATCCATGCACAAGTCCATGGGACCCGAGCTCTTCAGAGGTGAGCCATTGGTGTGGCTCTGGTAGGGAGAGTCTTGTGCTGGATGCATCTGGAGCACCGGAGATAGTGTTGTTCCCCTGACTCGCGCATTCATGGCCAGAAGAACGGTCTTGCACCAACCCAAAGGTCTTCTCTACGCCAAGATGGCCATGTTTATCGTGCAAGGCTTTCAGGACCATATGTTGTAGGTTCCGAGGTAGAACCAGTTGTCTTCTATCTGGGTGGTTATGGTATTGTACCACCCGCTAGAGTAGACCGTTATCAATCTCGAATTTATCAGCTTCTCGCATGTTCTCACAGACAATATTGCACACTAGCCACCAGTGGGCAACCTGCAACTTATTCATGTATGAATATACATACAATCACATTTCATCACAATATTATGTGTTGGGTCATTATGGAAGGGAAGGGGAGGGTTAATTCCCCCTTGTGATGCTAACCAGGAGTAGGCAATGTTTGATCATGGTATAAAAATATAAACATCTTCATAGCATAGGACAGTTCATAAGACTCAGGATTCCAGATAGTCCAATGTTAAACACACTCCCATAGATTGTGCACTAGCCATATAGGTAAGTCTTATGTGGTGGTCTAGATAACCGTGTGTAGGTCTGATCACATAAATGAAGTAAATGGATTACTCACTGCTGACCTTGGGGATATCCTGGTCCTGTCCTGCGTGCTCCTACAAAGAAACAATTGAAGAGAGTACAGGGAAAACGGCGGTGCATCTGCTGCTGCTACTGAAGATTGGAAACCAAAAACTGCAGTTTGTGGTTTCCAATCTTCAGTAGCAGCAGCAGATGCACCGCCGTTTTCCCTGTACTCTCTTCAAGTGTTGGGTCATTACACTGTGGAGATTAGTTTAAAATAATTGTCTGAGGAGTAAAATTTGGCAGTGATTTTAGAGCTGCGTCATGCTCCACATTACTTTTTATCTAGTATATAGACTCATATCTCCACTGTACCACAACACCAGGCACTTCAACATAGATATCACTCAGGCCACATCTGCTATCTTTCACATTTTGGATAGCTTACTCACCATTGTACAATATGGAGATTAGCTTAAAATAATTGCTGAGGAGTCAAATTTGGCAGTGATGTTAGAGTTGTGTCACGCTCCACATGACTTTTATATCTAGTATATAGACTCCATATCGCCATCTTACATACACACTTTGTATTATAGTAGACTACTACACAATCTGATTGGTATGTAACATATTACGGCCTTGGACAAAAATACAACAACACAATTATAGTGACACAGAAAACATCCTACTCCCTGTCATTTTATTTGTTTATTTTATAACACACACTTTATGTCAATTCTACTAGTGTATACATATATTACATTTGCATTATTAAAAGTTAAGTTTTAACCGGCTGAGAGTGCACCATTCAATGTGCTTCTTTTGGGACAGCAGTTGTCTTTTCAGCTGCCGTCCTTTCTGATAATATCTATTTAGTTAAAGATTCAGTTTTCTGAAAAGGTATTAATGTTCCCATTGCAATTAGATGCAACCTAAAACCTGTATGAATTTGGTTCACTATGCTGTCGTGTCATTCCTGGGTCCTTTAAATTTACTGGAACTGACTTTGACTAATTCTGCATTGAAGTATCAAGTATAGTACTGTATATGAAAATTGGCCTATATCGAAAAACAGTTTACTTTATTGAAAATGCCAAACGACATTCATAATTTGAGAAGAAATCTTCTGAGTGTTTAAATGTATATTTTTCAGTAAAGAAAGTGCATACAGTACCAATTTCATGTCATTTTACTGAAGTGAGAATTATTCCTACTTTTACAAACGAGAATCTCTGCTCCATCCCACTTGGCTTTAGCATTGGTTCACAAGTAAAATCACAAATAAAGTGTTATGCTTTAATCAGAATGATCAGTTCAGCAGAAAGATAATCTGAATTACCTGGATTGTTTATCTATACAAGTTTATAGATGATTTTGTAAAAGCAGTTTTTCTGGTATTATTATGTAGCTACTGCACAAATAGAGGATGTTAAACCACAGAGGGTCCCAAGAAGGCAGAAACCAAAAACATTAAACAATCCGGAAGATTCTACATACTACAGTCTGCTACATGTAAGTAAGTCATTTACTTTTGCATTACGAGTATGGTCACCAGTGTTGTTTTAAAGCATGTTGAAAATGTTTTTAAAAAGTTGTATATGTTGATGTGAAGGTATATACACAAGTGTAACAAAATAGGGCACTTGTTTAAATTTAATTCATGATTGTTTGATGTAGTGCTAAGTTTCAGTGGCCTAATTTGTATTCAAGAAGTGTTGAAGGCTGTGATAACTTTTTAATACAACAAGTGAATTCTTGTTCACGCTAAACTGGAGAACATTTTATATTACAGTAGCCTTTAACTGCGGCACATCTTACATGATCATACTGTAGCACTGGGAAAGTAATTGTAAGATAGATTCTACCAAACAGGGTTGCTGTAGCAACCTTTCATAGTCATCCAAAACATCCAAACAATTGGGTAAAATCAGCACTGTCAGGATGACCAGATTTAGAAATGTATTTACATTTTCCAGCAGGCAATGCTAGTACTGTTAACATGCTGGTGAATAATCATGTAAATTGATGGAATTTTGCAGTCAGTGTACCCAATATATAATGAAGGAAAATATGTATCTACGGCGCCTAACACATGAATACTATAAAATATAAAAGGATATAAACAGCCGAGCCTGTAAGTAGTGCAGACCTCGAAGTGTCTCCAATTGAAGTGCTGAGTGCTTCAAAAGAATGAAAAGTGCATAGCATAATACTGTTTGGTAAAGTGACAAACAAAAAACATACAACACAAATGACAAACAGCTGAGATAATAAACAGGTGATAATTAAATATATACACATTTAATAAAAACATACATAGGACACATAAAAAATAATAAAATAATACATACACAAATGGTGTAAGGTCAGGTTGACCTACTGCTGCAATGATAGAAATGCCCACTCACCAAATGGATGATAAGGGCAAGCAGTGGATATATTCGAGAGTATCCCTTCTCCTCTGTGGCTGTCTGCAGCTGGACACTTGAACCTCCGTGGAGAGTTGCACACACCAGCTGGTGTGTGGGCGGATTGCCTCTCTCAATGCACTGGGGAGAGTGTGTAGTTTGTCCGTGAACAACAGCAGCAGATTCACCAAGAACTGGATACCAAATACTCAGCTCGCATGAGCAGATTCACCACAACAGTCCATGGAAGGGGGACAAAATAAAGATTTCGGCAGTAAGGTCAGCGTGACCACCCTACGCGTTTCAGAAGCGCTGCTTTCATCATCAGGGGTATAATTAATCTGTCCCAGAATGTCCCTTTTGTAGATGGTTGATAAAAAATGATTAATTTCACCTGTTAAGTCCTGCGCATGCGCATAGGCAAGTAGGAACGTCCAGCTATTGCGCAACAAATAATGAAATAAAACAAACTCAGCTGTTGAACAAAACATACCTTTATAGATAACAAACTTTATACATGAAACAAGAATACAATTGGTTATCCTAAAAGGACAGTATCAACATATAACATGCTATAACAATTCTAAATGTAATGTGGTGTAAATGCAATAAAAGTGAACTCTAAAATGTCTGTGAAGTGATATACTAAATATATGTATTTTTTGTTCAACAGCCTAACCATTATTTTTCATGTTCAAGGACTCCACAGTCTTAGTACCATAAGATTGGCATAAATCAGATGTGCCTATTAAAATAGGGGCTAGATTACAACCAGGGAATTACTGACCTGTAAGCCTAACATTAATAGTGGGGAAGCCAGAACATGTACTGCTGAGTAATATTCAGGAATACCTAATGGTTAACACAATTATTAGTAATACTCAGCATGGATTTATGAACGATAGGTTATGCCAAACTAACCTTATTGGTTTTTACGAGGCGGTAAGTAGGAATTTAGTTTAAAGAAATGCATAGATTATGCAAAGGCTTTTAATACGTGCCAAACAAGAGATGTGTGTATAAAATAAAGGAAATTAGTCTCTGTACAAATATCTGCACCTGGATTGGAAACTGGTTGAAGGATAGACAACAGCGAGTTGTCCAAAATGGAAACCTTTTCAGGTTGGGCTAAAGTTGTGAGTGGAGTAGGCTCTGTACTTGGACCACTGTTTTTTTTAACTTGTTTATTAATGACCTTGAGGTTGGCATAGAAAGCAAAGTTTCCATCCATGCGGGTGACACTATGTTGTGTAAAGTAGTAAAATCAAAGCAGGATGTAATTTCTCTACAGAAGGAGTTGGATAGACTGGATACTTGGGCAGGTAAATAACAGATAAAGTTGTATATAAAAAATTGGAAGTTTATGCATTTGGGAAACAAGAATAAACAGGCTACGTACAAATAAAGGGGTAGATCCACAGAGCTCCATTGTAATATTTATTGTGGTGTTACCCCCATTTAACGTACCAATACTCATAACGCATATCCAGCAAGGTGATTAGCATAACGATGCCCTCGAGTTAACCAGAGAAATATTGTATCACTAACTTGTAATGGATTTCTAGCTTACTCGTATGCAAATCATATGCTAATGATCCTTTAGCATAACATTGCATATCCACAAACCCCTGTTAAAGTTAGCGCATGGAATTAGTGTTATGATAATTAAGTTGTATTGCATTGTATGTCTTTATTTATATAGCAGTAAGAAGGTGATCCAGGGCACAGCGGGTTTCAGCAAAAAATAATTTATTTTGTCATAACATGACGTTTCGGCCCATACAAGGCCTTTATCAAGTGACTGGCATAAAGGCCTTGTATGGGCCGAAACGTCGTGTTATGACAAAATTAATTATTTTTGCTGTGCCCTGGATCACCTTCTTACTTTCATATATAGGGGATTTCTCCAGATAGGTTTTCCCTGAACCAGGTGCACCGGTGCTAAACGCAAGTATTATACTGCTATATATTTGCATTATATAGATGTGCAGCCCTATCTCTGTTGTTTGTTTATTTATTTATATAGCGCCATTAATGTACATAGCACTTCACAGCAGTAATGTATGTGACAATCATATAGATAACAAATGATATAAATAACACATAAATGTGCTTCAGACACGACAGTAACATTTTGGAAAGGGAGTCCCTGCTCCAAAGAGCTTACTATAATAATTGGTTAGTAGGAAGGACGTATACAGACAGTAGAAGGGCATTCTGGTAAGTGCATCTGCAAGGGGCCAAGTTTTATGTATACTATGTAAAACTATCACTCATAGAGCTACTCTATGATTCCTTAAGCAGGTGTTTTTTGAGTTGGGTCTTAAAGGTTAATAGAGAGGGTACTTGTCAGATGTTGAGCGGAATGGCATTCCAGAGGTGCGGGGCAGTCAGTGAGAAAGTTTTAAGGTGGGAGAGGGCTTTAGATACAAAAGGAGTAGAGAGAAAAAAACCCTTGAGCAGAACGCAAGAGTCGGGATGGTGTATAGCAAGAAATTAGGGCTGAGATGTAAGGAGCAGCAGAAGAGTGTAAGGCTTTAAAAGAGAGGATGAGAATTGAGTGTGTGATACAGGATTTGATAGGAATCCAGGAGAGGGATTTCAGCAGGGGAGACGCTGAGACAGATTTAGGAAAGATTAGAGTGATTCTGGCAGCAGCATTTAGGATAGATTGTAGGGGAGACAGGTGAGAGGCACGAAGGCCGGGCAGCAGGAGGTTACAGTAGTGAAGACGGGAGAGAATGAGGGCCTGTGTCACAGTTTTTACAGTTGAGCTAAAGAGAAAAAGGGTGTATCTTTGCAATACTGCGGAGGAAAAAACGACAGGTTTTGGCTACCTTTTGAATGTGAGAGGAGAATATGAGAGAGGAGTCAAGTGTGACCCCTAGGCAGCATGCTTTGGCTACTGGGTGAATGATAGTGCTTTCTCAAAGTAATGTGGAAGAAGGTAGTAGGGCCAGGTTGGGGAGGAAGTATGAGGAGCTCTGTTTTTGCGAGCAGAGGGCAATCCAGGATGATAAAGCAGAGAGACATTCAGAAACTTTAAACTGTACAGCAGCTGTAAGGTCAGGGGTTGAAAAGTAAATTTGTGTGTCATCAGCATAGAGATGATATTTGAACCCAAGAGATGTGATTAGGTCACTTAGAGAGAGTGTGTAAAGAGAAAAGAGTAAAGGTCCCAGGACAGAGCCGTGGGTTACCCCCACAGAGAGATCGATAGAGGAGGAGGGGGTGTTAGCAAAAGAGACACTGAAAGTATGCTGGGAGAGGTAAGAGGAGATCCAGGATAGAGCTATGTTATGAATACCAAGAGTATGGAGAATGTGAAGGAGAAGAGGGTGGCCCACGTTATTAAACAACTGCAGAGAGGTCAAGTAAAATGAGCAGCGTGTATTGACCTCTGTCATTGGCAGCATGGAGGTCATTAGTTATTTTAGTGAGGGCTGTTTCAGTGAAGTGAGCAGTGCGGAAGCCAGATTGTAGAGGGTCTAGAAGAGAGTAGGTGTTGAGAAAATGAAGCAAGTGAGAAAATACAAGACGTTCAAGGAGTTTAGAGGCAAAGGCAAGATGGAGACAGGTCGATAAATAGAAAGACAGGTAGGGTCAAGCTTGCTGTTTTTGAGTAGTGGTATAACTGTTGCATGTTTGACGGTAGAGGGAAAGGTACCAGAGTAGAGGGAGGATTTAAAAATGTGTGTAAGCATAGGGATTATAGTAGGAGCAAGAGGTTTTAGGAGATAGGAGGGAATGGGGTCAAGAGGACAGGTGGTAGAGGGAGAAGAGGAGATTAGCAACGAGTCAAGGAAGGCAGGTGGAGAGTTAGGAAGAGGTGCAGGATGGGAGGAGGATACAGAGGGGATGTCCTGATGTATGGATTCCACCTTTTCCTTGAAATAGTCAGCAAAGTCCTGAGGTAGAGAGGAAGTAGGGAGTCAAAGACAGAGAAGAGCCGGCGTGGATTCAGCTTGTGCGTGTTGATTATTGAGAAAAGTAGTTTTGTTTAGCCTGAGATAGTGCAGAGTTGAAACAGTATATCATAAATTTGTAGTGAAGGAAGTCTGCGAGAGTGTGAGATTTTCTCTAGAGGTGTTCAGAGGAACGAGGGCAGGAGCGCAGCATGCGCATGTGCAAATTTAGCCAGGGTCGGGGGTTAGAAGGGCGAGAATGGCAGAGAGAAAGCGGGGCATGTAGATCAAGAGAGGCGGACAGGGCAAAGTTGTAGTTCCTGACCACGTTGTCATGGTCTCGAGCAGAGCTGAGAGAGGAGAAGGGGGAGCTTAAAGTAGGATCAAAAGCTGGAAGTTTAATAGTGCACCAAAACCTGCTTGTGACAGGGTGGATTCCCTTTCTCACGGGTGTGCAAACATTTCCCCCCTGCGCCCCCCTGCCTGCTCTCCCCCCCTGCTCGTCCCCTCCACCCCTTACCTTGTATCCGGCATCAAATGACGCTGTGGGGTCATGTGATGTCGCGTCGCCCAAAGCCGTCAAAGACAAGGTAAGGGAACTTACATAGGCCTTGCGTGGTCCCCGGACAATTAATTTAATTGCTTTGGGGAAGAGCGCGGGGCCTCTATAAGTACCACGCCCCCCCCCTGAAAATCTCACTCCCCTCAGTTTTTGCACCGATGCCCAATATGATTGTTATGCATGGGAGATCTATGCTTAAAGGTTGAGCACTGAGCAGGTTAAATCTCAGTCTGAGAACAGGCTCACTTGATTAGCCTGCCCTCCTGACTCCTTAGAGGAGGGATACGAAAATGTTTGGGGCTGCGCCCCCCTTCCTGTTCTGCCCCCTCCCCCCTTACCTATGTTCCACTGTCAAATGATACTGCGGGGTCAGGTAACCCAGCAGCGCCATTTGACATCACGTTGCCATGGTGACGGGTGTCACATTACACCGCGGGGTCATGTGATGTCACATGACCCCACAGCATCATTTGACGTAGCAATGCCATGGTGACACGTCGCACAGAGATAATATAAGTGAGTTACAGAGGCCTCACTTGCTCCCCGGTATTTAATTGATATGCTTTGGGGAAGAGCACAGGCCTCTGTAACCGCCACCCCCCCCCCCCCCCCAAAATAAAATCTTGCGCACCCTTGCCTTAGAGTGTATTAAAAGTCTGTAGCTCTCAGTGCTCTGAGTTCCTGTCTGAACCTTTGTTAATCGTATATATGCTGAAGATAGGCTCTGTTTCGTTTAACCTTTTTTGAGAATAAATCAAAGTCTATATGGAGACAAATTCACGCGGCATTGCATTGTCCCTGCAACACTGCTATTACTCATATTCAGATCATGATTATCATAGTGTTCTTTCTGGGAATAGCCTACAAGCAAAAGGGTCAGGTCTAAAGTGGTACCCAAATAATTGTACTGAGTACAGAACGTAACCCTTTCATTACAAAAAGTTAAATACAGTATGTCAAACAAAGATATATTATGTATCATATAAATGTCTGAAAAACATCACTGTGTCTGATAATGTGTCATGAAGTTCATGTAATAAACTATACTATGGTTTTTAGTGATTAAAGAGAATGTAGGATATGTTTGTCTGACCTAATATGGTATATCATATTGACTATATTAAGTATGGGTGCACAATGATGTGTCCACATATTATAACAATAATTACCAAGAAACAGAAGTAGTGACCAGAACTTTTATGCCCACAGTTACTTAACTTTGTGTGAACAATAAAGGGAGAAAAATGTACAGGTCAAATAACAAGAAAAATATTTGAATAAAATCATCTCCTTCTCTTTTTTGTTACAGAACTACCAGGCTCACTAGGTCCGCTGGTGCTTTAATTGGAATGGACGTTATAGTTTTGTCCAATGTGCATGTGTAGTGTATTTGTTAAGGCATCTCTCCAAAACTAAAATCCTCATTAATACAACTAACGTAAAGATGCTAGTTTGCCAAATTACTGTTGTTTTTGCATAGCATAAGCTTTGCGGATACCCGTTAAACTGAGGAAAACTAACGGACGTCATCTATTTAGTTAGGATCACTTTAGTAGCCCATATTTAACGGAGCTCTGTGGATCTACTCTTAAATGGGTCAAAATTAGGTCAATCCTAGATGGAGAAGGAATTAGGAGTGCTTATAGGCAGCAGGGATAGCAATAGTGCTCAATGTCAGGCAATGGCAGCTAAAGCAAATTTAATCAGGTATCTTGCATAAAACGGGGTATGGATGGACCAAAAACAAAGCATCATTAATTATGCCACTATATACAGTTAGGTCCGGAAATAATTGGACACCGACACAATTTTCATCAATTTGGCTCTGTACGACACCACAATGGATTTGAAATGAAACAACCGAGATGCAATAGAAGTGCAGACTTTCAGCTTTAATTCAAGGGGTTAAACAAAATTTTTGTATGAAACGTTTAGGAATTGCAACCATTTTCATACACCGTCCCCTTATTTCAGGAGCTCAAATGTAATTGGACAAATTAACACAATCATAAATAAAATGTTCATTTTTAATACTTTGTCCAGAATCCTTTGCAGGCAATGACTGCTTGAAGTCTTGAACGCATGGACATCACCAAATGCTGGGTTTCCTCTTTTGTAATGCTTTGCCAGGCCTTTACTGCAGCTGTCTTCAGTTGTTGTTTGTTCATTGGGTCTTTCTGCCTTAAGATTTGTCTTCAGCAAGTGAAATTCATGCTCCATCGGGTTGAGATCAGGTGATTGACTCGGCCCTGGCTGAATATTCCACTTCTTTGCCTTAAAAAACTCCTGGGTTGCTTTCGCAGTATGTTTTGAGTCATTGTCCACCTGTAAAGTGATGCGCCGTCCAATCAACTTCGCTGAATTTGGCTGAATCTGAGCAGACAATATATCCCTATGCACTTTAGAATTCATTCGGCTGCTTCTGTCTTCTGTCACATCATTAAAAAACACTAGTGACCAAGTGCCATTGAAAGCCATGCATGCTCCCTGTCATCACACGGCCTCTACCGTGTTTTACAGATGATGTGGTATGCTTCGTATCATGAGCCGTTCCAAGCCTTCTCCATACTTTTTTCTTCCCATCATTCTGGTACAGGTTGACCTTAGTTTCATCTGTGCAGAACTGGGCTGGCTTTATTAGATATTGTTTGGCAAAGTCTAATCTGGCCTTTCTATTCTTGAGGCTTATGAATGGTTCGCACCTTGTGGTGAACCCTCTGTATTTGCTCTCGTGAAGTCTTTTCTTTATGGTAGACTTGGATAATGATATGCCTACCTCCTGGAGAGTGTTCTTCACTTGACTGGATGTTGTGAAGGGGTTTTTATTTACCATGGAAAGGATCCTACAATCATCCACCACTGTTGTCTTCCGTGGACGTCCAGGCCTTTTTGTGTTACAGAGTTCACCAGTGCATTCTTTTTTTTTCAGAATGTACCAAACTGTTGATTTGGCCACTCCTAATGTTCTCTCTGATGGATTTTCTTTTTTTTGCAGCTTAAGGATGCCCTGTTTCCCTTGCATTGAGAGCTCCTTTGACCGCATGTTGTGGGTTCACAGCAACAGCTTCCAAATGTGAATGCCACACCTGGAATCAACTCCAGACCTTTCACCTGCTTAATTGATGATGAAATAACGAAGGAATAGTCCACACCTGTCCATGAAACAGCTTTTGAGTCAATTGTCCAATTACTTTTGGTCCCTTGAAAAAGAGGGGGCTACATATTAAAGAGATGTAATTCCTAAACCGTTCCTCCAATTTGAATGTGAATACCCTCAAATTAAAGCTGATAGGCTGCACTTTAAGCCCATATTCATTATTTAACTGCAACTTGAATGTATTTTGGTACACAGCCGAAAAAACAAAACTTGTATCAGTGTCCAATTATTTCTGGACCTAACTGTAAAGCATTAGTAAGACGACACCTTGAATATGGAGTACAGTTTTGGGCATCACTCCATAACAAAAAGACATTATGGAACTAGAAAACGTGCAGAGAAGAGCCACCAAATTAATAAAAGGGATGGGAAATCTGACGTGCAAGGAGAGGCAATTATACATGTTTACTTTAGAAAATAGGCATCTACTGTAAGAAGGGATATTATCACTTTATACAAATATATTCAGGGTCAATACAAGAACTGACAAAAAAACAGATTTTAAGTGCGCAAAGAAACCCTCTATTGCAATAAGGGAATATAACCCATATACACCTAAGTGATATAAATATAACACAACCTTGGAAGGTATAAGGTCTGCAGCTGTCGATATAGGAGTGAGAAATCACTCCTAGAACTGAAACAAAAGAAAACAAGCGCAGACGCAAATGGTTAAGTAAGTTCAAACCTAAGTGCACGATATGCCTACTTTTGTCTTCACTGATGTACGCAGATATCATACCTTTTAATGTATATTAATTGATTTGAACTTACTTCACCATTTGCGTCTGCGCTTGTTTTCTTTTGTTTCAATACAAGAACTATTCATCCCAAGAGCAGTACAAACATCACAGGTCATCCCTTAAGGTTGGAGGAAAGGAGATTTAACCAGCAACAGAGGAAAGTGTTCTTTACAGTAAGGGCAGTTAAAATGTGGAATTCATTACCCATGGAGACTGTGATGGCAGATACAATAGATCTTAAATGAAAGAAAAGGTATACTGTACAGGGATACAACAAATAAGTAAACATGGGAAGGATGTTGATACAGGAAGAAATCTGATTGCCAGTATTGGAGTCAGGAAGAAGTTAACTTATGAGACATCATTAGATAATGTTTCACTTGAGTGTTTTTTATTTGCCTTGCTCTGGATCAATATACTGTATATACTTTCAATACAAATATAGGAGAAGTATCTGTCGTCTAACGTTAACAAACTTTGAACTCTATGGACATATGTCTTTTTTCAATTTTATCTACTATGTAACTGTATTTGACACTATAAATAATAATTGAACATTTGATAAAGAACATATTTTATTCCACATATACTGTAGATGTGCATTACTATATTGATGGACATACTCATATTCACATAAAAAAACTATTTGTGTAAAAGATACAAGCTAAATTAAGAATAATGCCAGAGTTTGGGGTATAATAGGAAAGAATGTGTATCTAAGGCGCCTCATATAATATAACAATTGAAGTAGGTCAAGAGAGGGGATACTCTCAGATATATCCACTGCTTGCCCTTATCATCCATCTGGTGAGTGGGCATTTCTATCATTGCAGCAGAGTGTCAATTTGACCAACTTCAATTGTTTATATATATTTTATTATTTTTCATATGTCCTATGTATGTTTTTATTAAATGTTTTTATATTTAATTATCACCTGTTGAATTCTCAGCTGTCTGTTATCTGTATTGTATGTGTGTCTGTCACCTTATCCAACAGTATTATGCTAGGCACTATATTTTTCTTTTTTTAAGCTTTCTATCCACCACTTGGAGCTACTTCAAGATCCTCCAACAGGCTTGGTTTTTATATCATTTTGTTATATTATATTAGGCGCCTTAGATACACATTCTTTCCTATTCTACTCTGTTCTGAACTGGGGGTCAGTTATTGTATCATTGGCAGCCCCTTATGTGTAGGTAATGTTCCATACATAAGGTTGTATATTGTATTGTACCACTTATTCTTATAGTTAGCGCTACCTATTCTGTTGTTCCCAGAGTTTGGGGTATACTTATCAATGTGTCCTGGCTAAAAAACAGGGGCAAAAAACTGCTCCAAATTTACAGAGGAGTAAACCTTCCAGTACAAACCAATGGGATTTTATTCTGTAATAAATCCGTATTTATGCCTCAGGTTTGCTCCAGATTTACAGTCAGGAGACCTTCATAAATAGCCCTTATAATGTCCACTAACTCACATTTATCATATGTATATTTCATGCTACAATCAGTGGGGAAGTAGTTAAGCTAGCAAGCACAACATAATTATATCTCATATAAATCGCAAAAAAACTGCTCTTTAATTGAATTAGAAATGTAAATGTGACATTTATTGTGGTACTTTCAAGCGCAGCAAAAAATACATATTTTTTTGTTTTGTCAGTTGCCAATCAAGGATGAAAAACGAAAACCAAGGAAAGAAAGGTATGTTCTAATATTTATTACTAATCATGACAATGGCCTAAAATCATTGCTTATTCTGAAGAAATGTTGTGAAAGGAAACTTTTTTTTTGTGCTTGTGCCAATATTCTTTTAATAATGACAACGTACGCGCTGTCTTATTTTATAATTGCACATTACAGCATGTCTTTATGTGAATTTGAATTGTACATTTTATCATATACATTTAAATGGAGTGCTTTGTTGGAAAAATTACTCATCATGTCAGTGTATTGACAATAATTACACATAATTAGAGGGTTGTAATTATAGGGTTACCTATACACTTTGTTTTTGTGCATAGTTTTGGAATAGACTGTAGATATAAATGTATTACATTTGTTCCAGTTTCCAAGAAGGCTTGGCTATTTTTGCATTTCATGGAGCTCCCACTAACATATGTACAGTAGATTCAGCAACTCCCAAGCTTTGTCTGAGGGATTCCGAGCAGATTTTATGTAATGTGTGTTCGTTTCACACATGTTCATGAAAATTTATTAATTTTTTCTCTCTTTTATATTTATGGTAACAAAAGCGTATTTAGCACTTTTATAACAGAAAATAACTTCACAGCATCACCTACTATATGGAAATTGCAGAAATATCACAAAAATTATCTCAAACTTTGAGTCAAAATGTCATTGGGGCATTTTTGCATTAGTGAAATCCCTCCTCTCGGACCTGATTTTATTACTTGTAAAAATTTGATAATTACTCACTGACATTCAACTTTGGCACAAATGTGGTGTTTATTCGCAAGTCTGAATATTTGCGGGTGGATTTTTAAAAAGTGACATTTGCCTACTTTTGTACAAATGTATGTATAAGAGATGTGTGCAGAGTATACAAATGGAGACTGTTTTAGGGTAAAAGTATATCTTGTCTTTATTGAGCCTGTTCCTTATCTAGGCAAAACATACCAAAACAACAAAAATAACAAACCTCTATCCCTTTTTATGGGCTAACTTATTTCCCCAGACCTTATCTGCAGGACTGGAGGGATATTCCCATTACCAGCCTATGACCCCAAAGTCTAAGGAGGTACCTTAAGCAGGTGGCCCTCCATGTCAGTCTCTGGCAGGTTCCTGGGTCCTCTATGTCCAGGAAATATAGGTCTCTGGGTGCCTTGATGTCTTGATCTCAGCACAGCTTTTGTGCCCAAGACAGTGTCTGTGTGCAGGCTTCTCTGCTTTCCTTCTGTCAGACCAAATGTAAGCTAAGGAATCTCTCTCCTGTTTCTCACGTCAGACTTTTTACAGAGCTCTCATTAGTCCAGGTGGAGACTAGTTAATTGAGTGGCTGCAATTACCTATCTCCCTGCTGGATTTAGAGGCAGTGTCTTTCAAACAGTGATAGTCCCTGTTACATACCTCCCCTGTTTCTGGGAATCTCAGGCTTAACCCAGCAAAAGCCCGTCCTTCCACTCTCACTTGAGATATCCCTGCGGCTCGAATTAGAGTGGATGGAGAATGAGAACTCTCAGTCCCGCTGGGATTGAAGCCCCTTTATCCAGGTTATTAGTGTCTCCTCTAGAAGGTGCTTGAGATCAGCAAGCACTCCTCTGTCGCTCGAGGAGGACTTTTTCCAAGTACAGTCTTTCTACTGACCGCTTGGTCATGAGTTTTCCCCTGTGTCGGGCGATCCTTTCTATGTAGGCATTCTGTATGGCGACAGTCGTCTAGTGTTTATGCAAATAGCTATCTCTCGCCATCTTTTCCATAGACTCCAATTTAGCACTAAATGTCCATTCCTTATAACCCTTGCTCAGGTCTTGCAAAGCCTCTGCCAGCTTACTTTTGAATTCTGTCTGATGTCCGTAATCTATTTTTACTATCCAAGACTTGTGCCATTTCATGGTAACATTTAAAGAGCATTCAAGAATAGCTATTTGAGTTTTCAGCTCTTGAATCTGTCCTTCTGCATTTCTTTTCCACTCACTCATGCAGTTGCCAGTTTAGTTTCTTTGGAGTTGAGTTGAGATTCCACATCTCCCAATTGACTCAGAGCAAGGCTTAAATCTGTTTCCTTTTCTCTAATTCTGATCTCTAGCTGCCGTTGCTCCTCCCGGACATTGTCCAGCTGCAGCTGGGTCCTCATTGTCCATCAATTTGTGGTCATCGGCCATCTTGGCCTCATAGTGCAGTGTCAGGCTGGCCACTTGATGAATAGACACCTCTTCACTCTCTTCCTTTTTGGTGAGCTGTATCTTGAGCTCAGCAATCTGCATCTGTAGAGCTATAAATTCCTGGGATGTGTGTTTAGCTGCCAGCTTTAGCTCTTCCATTTCTAGGATTTGCTGCATGTTCAACTCATCAGCGAGAGACCCCTGTTTCTTGAGTGCATCCTGCAATTCTCCTCTTAGGGTCTTCATCTCTTCACTGAGCTTTCTCTGAGCTTGCATCCACATATCATTAATATTTTGGAGCTCTGCAGATTTCATCACCAGGGTCAACACTACTTGTGATTTCCACGCCTCTTTCTCCTGTGCATACTGCCTTTTGGGGATGGAACAGCCACTCTGCTTCTCCATCTCTTGCTCTAGTTTCTGGACCTTCTTGTGCTCCCTCTGATACAGAGTTACCTGGCCTCTAAGCTTGGCCTCCAGCAATGTACTGAGCATGCTCAGTGTAGCCTTCAGTTCCTCATGCTGTCCTGCATGGACATACTTGGTTCTTAGATGTTCCTGCAGCACTTGTACTTCTTTAGCAGCCTGTTGCTTTTCTTCCTGCAGACATCACTGCTTCTCTTTGGAAATCTGTAGGTGCGTACGCAGAACTTGCAGTTGGTTCTGCAGTAGGTGATCTGCTTGTGTGCGTTACTCCAATGCTTCTAACTTTTCATCTTTCAGCCTTGTATTTCCTCTTCTTATAGTCTCTATAATATTCAGGGCCTCCTTGTAGTCCTCCTTCGATTTACGCACTTCTGAGTTGAGACTCCCGGTCTCCTGGCGTGAGACTTCTATCTCTAGGTTGAGGGTGTGAAGCTCCTTCTAAGAGACTTTAAGAGCCATACTTAGACTGTAGACAGCTTTTTGAGATATGTCCAGCTCCTCAGCGAGACTGAAGTTCCTTTATAGAGACTTCCAGTTCTGTGCGGGGAGTATGAACCTCATTTTGCGATATGTCCACCTATGTCCGGATACTGTTGACCTCCTGGTGTGAGGCATTCAGTTCAATGCGGAGAGTATGAACCTCATTCTGAGAGATTTCCACCTCTCTATGGCAATTTCAAACTTCTTGCTGAAAGACTGTAATCTCTTTCAGTACCTTCTCATATTTCTGTTTCAGATTAGCAATCATTCGGTCAGACTTGGACTGCTTTTCATCCATGGCAGTAATAGTATTGTTCGCAGTATCTAGATCCGTCCTTAGATTCACCAATTCGGTCTTGGCCGCCGAGTAAATTGCGAGCACAATCTTCTGTAGCGCAGCATTATTTTCTCTCTCCATTTTCAATTCTTCACGGAGCAGATTAGTTATGCCTGGCAGCTTGCAGTGCATCTTCAGGGCTGGTCAAGGGATCGTCACTTACTTACTGGATCTGGCTCCATTTCCCTGCTATGGTTGGTTGAGGGTTCCTCACTGTTAGCACTGGACAGACACTTCTTTGGGTAACACGACTTCTGCCTTGAGCCCTCTGGATATTCTGTCATCCAGCATGATGAATCCTCCATTTTCTCTTGGCTGCAGGGCATCTCGGACCCCCTTTTTCTCCATGAAATCTGAGGACGTGTCTGTTCCTTTCACAGTAAGTGAAGCACCGCTTTTCTTTTTCTGCTTTTTAGTTTTGGATCACTCTGTCTCATCAGGGATCATAGAAACCTGGTTGTTCAGTGCATACCGAGTTTAGGCACCTCCACCATTCTTGAGGTGTTTTGTGGGTGTGACTCAGTTTGGGTTCCCCATAAGAGATATCTTCATTCTTATTTGTATCCTTATAGGACCGGAAAGGCCACTCTTCCATGGGGTAGGGTTCATTACAGGAATGCCACATCTTTTCTTCCTGACCTCGGGATGTGCTATTGTAGCTGTTTTCACTGTATTCACTAGAACCCCAGCTGGTAGTCCTACAGGTGGGCAGACTTTGCTTGCAGAGTTTGTAGCTCTCACAGGCATCTCTGTAGACTTTTTCTTTTTCTTCTTTACTTTGCTACTGTAGGTTCTGAAACATCAGCAGTAATGTGCACACATTCTTAAAGTGATACTGGATGTGCCCTTGCCAAGTAAAACTTCTATATCTTCCATGTGACCCCAGCGCATTGCTTGCTGCTGCAGTTCCTTGGCTCGTTAAAAACAATATTCCTCTGGCTGCTTTCCTTTTTCTGGGGCCACATGGGCATCATCCTCATCATCATAATAAGGCCTGAAGGGACACTGTTCTGTGTGGCTGGACTCTTTACACCAGGAACATATTTTCTTTCCCATTCTTGCAGTCTGTATTTGACTTCAGCTGGGTGGCCATTTTAAAATCCCATGTTTTTTCTTCTTTTCTTTCAAAAGTGGAGGGGTAGACTATGGTCACAACATCAGTTCTTTGTATGGGTCACATCTGTTGCAGTCCTCCCAGTCAAACTGTGGTGTTTTGGCTTTCTCTAGTGCAGTTGTAGATTTCCTGCCTGGATGTGTAGCCCTTTAAATCTGGTCTCTTCTGCATGTGATTTTTTGTTTTGTTGCTCAAGCTGTTTGCATGGACTGTATGCAGGCAAAAGCACAAAAATTCACAGGCAGCCTCCGGGGCCCCTTTTAAATTCAAGGGCCACCTCTCATTCCTCTTCTGACACCATATGTAAGAGATGTGTGCAGAGGTATGCAATTTGAGACTGTTTTAGGGTGAAATTATATCTTTGCTTTATTGAGCCTGTTCCTTTATTCATGCAAAACATACAAAAACAGCAACAACAAAAAAACTATCCCTTTGTTAGGGCTAAATTATTTCCCCAGGCCCTATCTGTAGGACTGCAGGGATATTCCCATTACCAGCCTATGACCCCAAAGTCTCAGGAGGTACCTTAAGCAGGTGGCCCTCCATGTCAGTCTATGGCAGGTTCCTGGGTCCTCTGTTTCCATAAAATATAGGTCTCTGGGTGTCTGGATGTCTTGATCTCAGCACGGCCTTTGTGCTCAAGACAGTGTCTGTGTGCAGGCTTCCCTTCATTCCTTCTATCAGCCCAAATGTGAGCTAAGGAATCTCTCTCCTGTTTCTCACATCAGTCTTTTTACAGAGATATACTGCTGCGGCCCCTCCTATCTTCCTACTTACCCGTAAAAATGCGGGGATGTTCTCCGTTTCTCACGGAGTTTCCCGCACGGCGGCCGCATCATCAGACAAGCGCTAATGGCGCTTATCATTGAAAGCGCCCACGGCGCGGGAAAACAGCAGAAAGAACACCGCATCTGCTCGCATTTTTAAAAAGCCTGCGTGGCGGCCGCAGGAGGTTAAAGGCAGCCGCCACTGTATTGACAATACATGATACATTAAATGAACAGAGGTTATACATTATATTTAAAGATATTTCATGGACAGTTAGAGATAATATATGTTATGGGTGTATCTAACAGTTACAGACGAGATTAAAATGTGAGAGCTGAAGTCTTGAAAGAAGTTATCCTAGTGGCGGCTTTGCGTCTCTGGTCGGTTGTCCTAGACGTGAGGTGCACGGTAGAAGGAAGAGCGACCAGATTGCATGTTGAACCTTGGGACCATGACAGTCTTTCAGAGTCTGATCTCACTTGATATGCGCTTTGTGCAGTAGGGGTGAGGAGATTGTTCAGATAGCTGGTTAGCTTGCTCAGAAAGTATTTGAAGGCAAGACAGGAAAAATGTACTTTGGTCGACTCAAGTGCTAGCCAAGTGATAATGGTGCATTTTTCGGTGATGTGTGTTGTAGTTATATTGTAGGACTCTGAGAGAGTCTTTCCCTTGTTTAAAAAGGCAGCAAAAATAAAGCCTGTCTGTAACTGATCAGTCCAGCAGAGAGCTAGTTAATTTTAGATAGTCAATTAGCTAGTCTTCACCTGGCTCATAAGGCAGGTTAAAATGTGTGATGTATAAATTGCATAGGTCTCTTGAGTACAGAAGGACTGTGCTGCCAGCAAGATCCCAAGGAACCAGACCCTCTATTCCAGAACACAGCAGTCACTGGAACCTGCCAGAGATGGACCCTACAGGCACCAACTCAGACCCGGAGACTAATATAAATAGCCCCCTGCTTACAGGTACCTCTTTGGACTTTGGAGTCAGAGGCTGGTAGGAGGCCTAGCCTCCCAGACCCTCATACAGTATAGGGACTGGGAATTGTGAGTCAGCCCTTACAAAGGGATAAGCTGTTTTGTTTGTTTTGTGTGCTACCTTTAGGCTTTATTGTTGTTGAATCTATAGGCTGAATAAAAGCCAATGTCTATTTCCCCCAAATCACTGTCTTACTGGTTATACATCTGCACTTGTCTCCTAAATTTGGTGTCAGAAGTTCGGATGAGAGGTGGCCCTTGAATTTCATAGAGGCCCAGGAGAGCATCCAGTTGTTGTGCTTTTCTTTGCCTACAGTTCCTACAACAGCTTAAGCAACAAAACGAAGAAACACTTGCAGAAGGGACAAGAATTAAAGGGCTACACATCCAGACAGGAAAGCTACACTTCACTGGAGAAAGCCACAATGCCACAGTCTGACTGGGTGTGAGTGCGACAGACTGTAACCCACACAAGATATTAACTCTGTGACCAAAATCTACCCCACCATATGTGCGAAGAATAAAACATTGAAAACATGGCTTTTTAAAATGGCTGCTCATAAAAATAAAAAGTCTACAGAGACACCTGTGAGAGCCACAAACTCTGCAACTGTTCTGCCCACTTGTAGGACTACAAGCTGGGGTTCTAGCATATACAGTAAAAAATTGCTGCAATAGTACCTCCTGGGGTCAGGGGGAAGAATACATATGATACTACCAAAAGGGAAAGCAAAATATGGTGTTCGTGTAATGAGTCTGACCACACGGAAGAGTGTCCCTTCCGGTCCTATGAGGATACTGATGAGAATGAGGATGTCTCTTATGTGGCCTCAGAAATGCGACGCACCCACTAAACACCCCATGAATGGTGGAGCTGCCTGAACCAGGAATGCACCGAAAAACAGGTCTCTACGACCATTAATATGATTGGTGACAGCAAGAGCATGAGCAGCTTAATGCCGAATATTTTGACCAGCTAATGCCACTGCAAGAAAGGCATGGTGGATGCATTGAAACTACTGAAGTTTCAAACAAAGGAAACCCCGGTATTCCTGATGGGATGGAGTCATCCAAAGCATAAAGGCGGAAAAAGAAATTAGGTTCTCTGCTTAGGGTCAGATACGTCCACATATCCCATGGAGAAAAAGGGGGTCAAGATGTCCTGGAGGGGCATCCCAGGAATGATGGAATCCCCAGAGGACAAAAGGCAGAGATCATGTACCCCTCAAAAAGTGTCTCTCTGGGCCTGATAGGGAGAAACTCTAAACAAGATACTAGAGCACCATCTGTTCCAGCACGGTTAAAAACAGATGCAACTGGAGCTGGAAACCCTCACTGGTTCATTTCAGGAGTGTCTGATGGTGGCCCAGAGTCAAACGCCAAAATTACTTGGAGGAGGAAAGGGCACCTGGAGAAAGGGATCCAGTCCTAGCGTGACTAGGGTTCTCTCCGTCCATGCACTCCTTTTTCGTGTCGCAGGCACATCTCAAGAGAGAGTGGAGGGATGGGCTTCAGCCGTTGCTAGCCCAGCTACCACAAATAGGGGAGGTATGTGACAGGGCCATTCCCTGGTTTAAAAAAGCAGCACACATAAAGCCTATCTGTAGCTGATGAGTCCAGCAGGGAGCTGGTTAATTGTAGCTAAAGTCAATTAGCCAGTCTCCACCTCGCTCATCAAGCAGGTTTAAATGTGTGCTGCACAAACTGCATAGGTCTATTGAGCACAGAGGGCTTGTGCTGCTAGAAGAGATTCCCAGGAACAGTTGTCTTGAGCATAGAAGGACTGTGCTGCCAGCAAGATCCCAAGGAACCAGATCCTCTATTCCAGGACACAGCAGTCACTGTAACCCGCCAAAGATGGACCCTATGGACACCAACCCAGATCCAGAGACTGATATAAAGTGCCCCATGCTTACAGGTACCTCTTTGGACTTTGGGGTCAGAGGTTGGTAAGAGGCCTAGCCTCCCAATATGAGTCATCCCTTACAAAGGGATAGGCTGTATTTTTTATTTTATGTCTTGCCTTAAAGCTGTATTGTTAGAATCTATGAGCTGAATAAAAGCCAATGTTTATTTCCCCCAAATCTGTCTCCCTGATTATACCTCTGAACTTGTCTCCTACAAGGACAAAGCATCATATTGAGTTGTAGAAGGTGTTCAGTTTGCTAATGTGAGTTTGGGGTGCTGTACCATATACTATGTCCCCATAGTCTATAATTGGCATTAGAAGAAAAATGAAAACAAAAAACTGTGAAACACCACCAGTAAAAGATGAGCAAGAGGGTGACTTCAAAAATAAAAAAGCTTATTTTATCAACAGCAGTAAGACCAACATATTTCCCGCAGACTGCGCTTTCTCAAGGTCCCACCAAGGGACAGCGTGTGGGTCACCCTCTGTGTGAATCATGTTGGTCTTAATGCTGTTGATCCAATAAACTTTTTTATTTTAGAAATCACCCTATTGTTCATCTTTTACTGGTGGTGTGTAGCAGATTTTTTTTTTCATTTTTCTTCTAAGCCACCTCATCGCGGACAGCACACCGGAGGACCCCGATACTGCCCGGACCAAGGAGTATAACGAGTTACTTCACATGCAGCAACAGTGACTTACTCTGTGCAGTCATTATTGGGTGTTTGTGGTAGGATAAGAATATTGGGCATCATTCATCATGATTCCTGGATGTTGCTGGCTCTGATTAAGAGTGAAGCCAGGTAGTCTCCATATTATCTTCATTTTTCAATGTTGGAAACCCCCAGGCTGACACCCTCCCATATTTGAAATACATGATATACAAACTATGGATTTGTTAGGCTTCTTTTTATATATATATGTATATATATATAGCAAATGGAAATATTACTGAATGCTCATTTGCATGTCTTAGCAGGTCTGCAACCCTGCCTTTCACCATTATCACCCAGCACACAGAACTTCCACTGCAGGCAAGGGATTCTGGGAAATGACATGCAAATGAGCACACAGTGCCACCTTTTGCTTCAAAACCATTAACATGGTTCCCTATAGGCTTAATACCCACCATAACTTAACTAAGTACAGTAGCGACAAAGTTTATTCGAGCAAATGCCGCTCGGCAGGATGCGTGGCGGCAGCGTGGAGAAGCGTTGAGTAGCGGCTCGTTCGCGTGACGTCGGTGACGTCACAGTCAAGCGAGCGCCCGGCTTCCCCGGCTTCCCCGGCTTCCCCGGCTTCCCCGACTCCCCTGAAGGTTTGAAGTGAGGTAAGCGGGGGAGCGGGGAAGCAGAGGGGCACAGCAGGCGCAGCTAGAGGGTCGGGAAGATGTTTAAATTGCGCGCGGATTGGAGGGGGGGGGAACGGAGGGGACGCGGCTGGATGCGGCTGATGTGCTGACTTTCCTCAGCACCAGCCGGAGTAAATCCCGGTGAACCGGCGGCATTTGCTCGAATAAACTCTGTCGATACTGTATATATATATATATATATATATATATATATATATATATATATATATATATATATATACAACAAAAAAAGAACATATGAAGTAGTACCTATAAATTATCCTGAATATATGGCTGATGGTACAATAAAGAACTATTTTGCTATAAACTATTTGAATAAAACCTAGCAGGGTGGTAAAACTGTTGCTGATGGCATATATGATAAAAACTTCTTCTCCCAAGAATATCTAAAGCATAATATTGCAAAAAACATAACAATAAAAAATTATTTATAAACGAATAATATATATTTTTAAAAAAATAGAAAAATGTTAAAAAACCACTTAGAGAGACAGAGTCCTGTTCCAATAATTGATACAGCCAGGTAACTGCAGCCCGTTTTGAAGGGATCACCAGTCCCTGACAAAAATCTGTGAAAAGAAGATAACAAACAGGCGCACACCTAGTTTAATATCGTTATAAAATATATATTAAAGGAACATGAAATCAATCAAATGCCCACTCACAAAAGTACTGTAAAATCAAGCATGTATGAGATTGGCTCTCATTTGCCAACAACGCAGTCCTCTCGGCACGCCACGAGGTCCCAGCGTTCTCCTGTGTCGCTCCTCCGCATAACCGGAAAGCGTCCTATAGACATAAGCGTCCTCCCTTTACTTTACTGCCGGGCACCCAAGAGAAAAGGTTCCGTTTCCGGTTATGCGGAGGAGCGACACAGGAGAACGCTGGGACCTCGTGGCGTGCCGAGAGGACTGCGTTGTTGGCAAATGAGAGCCAATCTCATACATGCTTGATTTTACAGTACTTTTGTGAGCGGGCATTTGATTGATTTCATGTTCCTTTATTATATATTTTATAACGATATTACACTAGGTGTGCGCCTGTTTGTTTTCTTATTTTCTCATATATATATATATATATATATATATATATATGATACGAACCAATCCAAAGACCAGTAAAGAGACAGCAGACCGCTCGGGGTTAATCCAAAAGTCTATATTCACAACATGAAATACACGTAAGCCAACGTTTCGGTCCCACAGAGAGACCTTCCTCAGGGCCGTGCAACCCACAAGTGTAAGTGACCAAACATATATACCCTCACCCATAGTGCAATGCAAACAAAGGGAACCAATCACCAACAAGCAATCAGACATAATATGCAACATAGCTGTGCTCCATGCCCCCTCCCCTATTACCTGAATAATTAATTGATTCATCATGACATCAGAGTAAACACTTAAACTATTAGGAGAGAGACACCCTGAGACACTGGTCCCAGAGTCTACTGCCCGTGCGGGGGAACGTCGCGCGCCGCGCCATGCGCAGTGGGCCAAAACACATTGTCTGCCGGGACGCCAGCAAGGAGAGTGCGCCGCGCATCACAGCTGTGCGCAGATGCCTCATTAACTCTCCCAGGCAACCAGAGATACCGGCAGCGCAAATCGCGCATGCGCAGTCTGTAAAACCGCCTCGGTGCACAGTAACCCACACACTGACAGCAAAAAAAAAGGGGCTAAGCAGAGTAGTAAAACACAGAGCGTTGAGGTAAACCACAGGGGGACAGATAGAGGTATAGATCACAGGAGCGCATAGCATCACCATAGTATATAAGGACAAAGGAAGTGCAAAAGTGCAGAGGGAGTGATGCAACAGAGAATGAGTGACAAACATATACAAGGCATAATGTAGAACTAAGTCAAAGCAAAAAGACAACTACAGAAAGCAGCTAAGTGAAAGTTCCTCATTTAGGCCACCAGGTGTCATAGTCCTTAGTTCATAGATAAGCCTTGCTTCCTGTTTAAGCAAAGTCCTGCCCCTGTCACCCCCACGGGGGGGGGGGGGGGACTGGAACCTGCAGAATAGGCATACAACGAAGTGTGGCCAATGTGTGTCTTTTTTCTTTGAAATGTCTAGCCACAGGTAGACACTTCAGATCTATATCAGAGGTATCACTCAGTAGGGCTTTTCTGATGCTTGAACGGTGCATGGCCATGCGTTCTTTCAGCATCCTTACAGTCTTCCCGATGTACAGCAATCCACAAGGACACTTAATAAAGTACACCACGAATTTTGACTCACAGTTCAGTTGTTGTTTGATTTTAATCGGTACGCCACTATGCGGGTGGTTGTAACTAGGGCCCAGCTGCATATAGTGGCAGTTGGTGCAGCCATGACAGCGGTACGAACCAGGTTTTTTGGCTAACCAGGTGGTGGGTGTGGCATATTTGTCTATTGGATCAGATCCAGTGACCATGTCACCAATATTAGGTCCCCGACGAAAGCAGAATAGTGGTGGCTCTCTAGCAAATGCACCAATCCTCTCGTCGTTCTCCAGGATGCGCCAATTGCCCCGAATTCAACGCTTAATGCTGTTTGTAGCAGTACTAAATGTACTGACTATATTAAGCCTGTTGCTCACCGGTCTACCTGACGAAGGTGTCAATAGTTCACCCCTGTCAACCTGTCCAACCTTTAGCAAGGCAAAGTTGATGTCCTTGGCCGAATAGCCCCTCTCCCGAAAGCGTGCGGCCATTAGAGCCAGGGCCCTTTGGGATTCTTCTGGATCAGTGGTAATTCTTTTCACTCGGAGGAGCTGGGAATATGGGAGACCCCTCTTGAGTTGTGCAGGATGGTGGCTGGCTGCACAAAGAAGGGAGTTCTTATCTGTACTCTTCCGGTAAATTCTAGTAGCCAGCGTGCCTCCAATTTTGTACACTATGGTATCTAGAAAAGCGATTTCCTGGTAGCTGCGGTTAAGGGTAAAACGGATTGTGGAGGGGATTTTGTTTAAATCAGAAACAAATGTCAGCAGCTCATCTTCACTGCCCGTCCACAGAATGAAGATGTCGTCAATATAGCGAAGGTATTTGACGATATGCCGCCCATGCGTGGTGTCAGTTAGTATGTGCAACTAAGGACTATGACACCTGGTGGCCTAAATGAGGAGCTTTCACTTAGCTGCTTTCTGTAGTTGTCTTTTTGCTTTGACTTAGTTCTACATTATGCCTTGTATATGTTTGTCACTCATTCTCTGTTGCATCACTCCCTCTGCACTTTTGCACTTCCTTTGTCCTTATATACTATGGTGATGCTATGCGCTCCTGTGATCTATACCTCTATCTGTCCCCCTGTGGTTTACCTCAACGCACTGTGTTTTACTACTCTGCTTAGCCCCTTTTTTTTGCTGTCAGTGTGTGGGTTACTGTGCACCGAGGCGGTTTTACAGACTGCACATGCGCGATTTGCGCTGCCGGTATCTCTGGTTGCCTGGGAGAGTTAATGAGGCATCTGCGCACAGCTGTGATGCGCGGCGCACTCTCCTTGCTGGCGTCCCGGCAGACAATGTGTTTTGGCCCACTGCGCATGCGCGGCGCGCGACGTTCCCCCGCACGGGCAGTAGACTCTGGGACCAGTGTCTCAGGGTGTCTCTCTCCTAATAGTTTAAGTGTTTACTCTGATGTCATGATGAATCAATTAATTATTCAGGTAATAGGGGAGGGGGCATGGAGCACAGCTATGTTGCATATTATGTCTGATTGCTTGTTGGTGATTGGTTCCCTTTGTTTGCATTGCACTATGGGTGAGGGTATATATGTTTGGTCACTTACACTTGTGGGTTGCACGGCCATGAGGAAGGTCTCTCTGTGGGACCGAAACGTTGGCTTACGTGTATTTCATGTTGTGAATATAGACTTTTGGATTAACCCCGAGCGGTCTGCTGTCTCTTTACTGGTCTTTGGATTGGTTCGTATCATATTTACTCTCTATGGGACTAGCATCTGCTATTACTACATCTTCAATTACAGTGTGCTGACTGAATTTCATGTGAATTTATGCCTTATGGGTTGTGCACCTACGTACTCTATTCATTGCTGTACATTCCCTGTGATGGCCTAGCGGGGAGTTGTATTTAGGAAACACTTGGCCTTATTTACATATTTTTTCTGCATATGGTTGTGACTATTTGTTATATGTGCAATGGAGGAATTTGCTGACATCACAGGCATTTTTTCGTCCCTATCGGATGTGGCGGGTTTCAGTGATGCAGAGGTCGCTCAGATCCGCTTCATGGAGTCCTTTGATGACGTAGTAGGACCTGATAAGGCGTCTGATGTTTTCAATGAGCTTATTAAATTAAAGAAACGTGAAGTGGATTTTTATTTACATGGCCTCACCCTGTCACACTACCATAAAGCAAGGATGCTGCCAAGGGGATTCAGGGTGAAAAATCAGCCTACCATTGGCAGATGTGACATGGATTTCTGCAAGCGCTGGATAGCCATTCTTAATAAATGTTCTTTCGATCTAATGATTCTGGTCATTGACCAATCTAGCAAGGAAATTGCTAAATTGAAGAAGGACATTTCAGTAATAGAAACCAAACATGTAGACACCCTGGCAGCGGACACGGACACCAACTGGCTGGACAAGATGCAGAACACAATTGACGCCTACAGGGCAAATTTAATCAAGTTTAAGAAGGAGAAGCTCCGGCAGGTCACTGCGGACTACAAGGAGCGTAACGTCTACCGATGGCTCCTGGGGCTGAGCGAGACGAAGAGTGGTAGAAGCGGTCCACAGCGACGATACCAGCCTCAGTCTAGGCGTGGTGATGCCGCCAGGATGGGTTACACGACCAGTGACACTGATGCATCAGATGCCCCGGATAACGCCTCCATGGAGCCTTTTTTAGGTCCGGGCGATGGCGGTCGAGCGAGAACACTGCCGCAGGGCACAACGCACACAGACCCACCAGGAGAGGTGGCCGGAGATCGGCGGTATCCCGTGCGCGAAGGAAAAGCGACAAGGGGCACCAGGCAAGCGAGACGGTGATCTACAATCTATCGGACGACCCACTGACACCGGCAGAGGTTAGCATCCTACAGAAAGGCCTATCATTTGTGCCAACTCACATGCAGGATTCCTTTGACTGGGAGGTCGACATGTTTAGACTGCACAGACAATTGAAGCTAAAGGACTTCTTCTCTAAGAACATTGATATTAACTCTTCTGGAGACATTACCCCAAATCCATTCAAGACCAGGAGCACCTTTGACCCACACTCACTGAATCCCAATATAGCTGCATTTATGAACTGCATTAAAGACACACGGAAAATTCTGAAGAATCACAAGACCAGCTTCTTTAATACATCGAGAGAGGAGAGAGCTGCCCTGAAAATGCTACGGGAGAACAAGGAGATCATAGTGAGAGCAGCAGACAAAGGTGGAGGGATTGTGGTTTTAAATTATCAATACTATAAACAGGAGATCGAGCAACAACTTGCAGTTGTACATCATTATAGACGCCTCCCGGGGGATCCGACGATAGCCTACAAGAAGGAGATTGATGGCATCATCCGATTGGGCTTGAATAATGCCTGGATCTCGGAAGAAACCAGTAAATTCCTGACTCAGGACCACCCCGTGATGCCAGTATTATACACACTACCCAAAGTACACAAATCTATAGTTGCACCACCGGGCAGACCTATCATCTCGGCCCGTGGGTCGCTGTGCCACCCCCTTTCGCAATTTGTGGACTTCTATCTACAGCCACTGGTGGCTGGAATGGGTTCATACATCAAGGACACCACGGACTTCATTGAGCAGCTCAGTCATCTTTCCGTCAACACAGCAGAATGTATTCTTGCTACGCTAGATGTGTCCAGCTTGTACACCAACATTCCCCATGCAGGGGGCCTGGAAGCAGTACGCACCAAATTGGAAGAACATGGAGTCGAACAGGGTCCACCAGTTGATTTTCTCATGTTGCTCATTGAGGTCATCCTCCATAAGAACTTCTTTAAATTTGAGAAACACTACTACTTACAACTAACGGGTACGGCCATGGGCTCAAATATGGCACCGTCATATGCTAATCTATTTATGGATTTGTATGAACGGTTGCACATACTAACTGACACCACGCATGGGCGGCATATCGTCAAATACCTTCGCTATATTGACGACATCTTCATTCTGTGGACGGGCAGTGAAGATGAGCTGCTGACATTTGTTTCTGATTTAAACAAAATCCCCTCCACAATCCGTTTTACCCTTAACCGCAGCTACCAGGAAATCGCTTTTCTAGATACCATAGTGTACAAAATTGGAGGCACGCTGGCTACTAGAATTTACCGGAAGAGTACAGATAAGAACTCCCTTCTTTGTGCAGCCAGCCACCATCCTGTACCACTCAAGAGGGGTCTCCCATACTCCCAGCTCCTCCGAGTGAAAAGAATTACCACTGATCCAGAAGAATCCCAAAGGGCCCTGGCTCTAATGGCCGCACGCTTTCGGGAGAGGGGCTATTCGGCCAAGGACATCAACTTTGCCTTGCTAAAGGTTGGACAGGTTGACAGGGGAGAACTATTGACACCTTCGTCAGGTAGACCGGTGAGCAACAGGCTTAATATAGTCAGTACATTTAGTACTGCTACAAACAGCATTAAGCGTTGCATTCGGGGCAATTGGCGCATCCTGGAGAACGACGAGAGGATTGGTGCATTTGCTAGAGAGCCACCACTATTCTGCTTTCGTCGGGGACCTAATATTGGTGACATGGTCACTGGATCTGATCCAATAGACAAATATGCCACACCCACCACCTGGTTAGCCAAAAAACCTGGTTCGTACCGCTGTCATGGCTGCACCAACTGCCACTATATGCAGCTGGGCCCTAGTTACAACCACCCGCATAGTGGCGTACCGATTAAAATCAAACAACAACTGAACTGTGAGTCAAAATTCGTGGTGTACTTTATTAAGTGTCCTTGTGGATTGCTGTACATCGGGAAGACTGTAAGGATGCTGAAAGAACGCATGGCCATGCACCGTTCAAGCATCAGAAAAGCCCTACTGAGTGATACCTCTGATATAGATCTGAAGTGTCTACCTGTGGCTAGACATTTCAAAGAAAAAAGACACACATTGGCCACACTTCGTTGTATGCCTATTCTGCAGGTTCCAGTCCCCCCCCCCCGTGGGGGTGACAGGGGCAGGACTTTGCTTAAACAGGAAGCAAGGCTTATCTATGAACTAAGGACTATGACACCTGGTGGCCTAAATGAGGAGCTTTCACTTAGCTGCTTTCTGTAGTTGTCTTTTTGCTTTGACTTAGTTCTACATTATGCCTTGTATATGTTTGTCACTCATTCTCTGTTGCATCACTCCCTCTGCACTTTTGCACTTCCTTTGTCCTTATATACTATGGTGATGCTATGCGCTCCTGTGATCTATACCTCTATCTGTCCCCCTGTGGTTTACCTCAACGCTCTGTGTTTTACTACTCTGCTTAGCCCCTTTTTTTTGCTGTCAGTGTGTGGGTTACTGTGCACCGAGGCGGTTTTACAGACTGCGCATGCGCGATTTGCGCTGCCGGTATCTCTGGTTGCCTGGGAGAGTTAATGAGGCATCTGCGCACAGCTGTGATGCGCGGCGCACTCTCCTTGCTGGCGTCCCGGCAGACAATGTGTTTTGGCCCACTGCGCATGCGCGGCGCGCGACGTTCCCCCGCACGGGCAGTAGACTCTGGGACCATTGTCTCAGGGTGTCTCTCTCCTAATAGTTTAAGTGTTTACTCTGATGTCATGATGAATCAATTAATTATTCAGGTAATAGGGGAGGGGGCATGGAGCACAGCTATGTTGCATATTATGTCTGATTGCTTGTTGGTGATTGGTTCCCTTTGTTTGCATTGCACTATGGGTGAGGGTATATATGTTTGGTCACTTACACTTGTGGGTTGCACGGCCCTGAGGAAGGTCTCTCTGTGGGACCGAAACGTTGGCTTACGTGTATTTCATGTTGTGAATATAGACTTTTGGATTAACCCCGAGCGGTCTGCTGTCTCTTTACTGGTCTTTGGATTGGTTCGTATCATATTTACTCTCTATGGGACTAGCATCTGTTATTACTACATCTTCAATTACAGTGTGCTGACTGAATTTCATGTGTATATATATATATATATATATATATATATATATATATATATATTTATGCTTTACTGTGGAGGGTTTTTGTCCCTTTTTTTACCCACCATAACCTTAATGACAGTGGTGATTACCTAGTCTAGTCTCAAACCTGCTTTGCCATTAAGACCAGCCTCACACTGATGATACCCATCAAGGTTGAAACATGTATGTGAGTAGGTCTAATGGCTTTGCATCTCATCCCAGCCTCTGTTTAAAAGCTGTGTTTAAAACAGCATGCATTGGCTTGAGGATTGGCTTGTGTAATACGAGCTTGAGACAAAAGGTGGCACCGAGTGCTCATTTGCATGTCATTTCCCAGAATCCCTTGCTGCAGTGGAAGCGCTGTATGCTGGGTGACAATGGGGAAAGACAGGGTTGCAGACCTGTCTAAGACATGCAAATGAACATACAGTAATATTTACAGTTGCTTTATGCTTTACTGTGGAGGGTTTTTGTCACTTTTTTTACCCACCATAACCGTAATGACAGTGGTGATTACCTAGTCTAGTCTCAAATCTGCTTTGCCATTAAGACCAGCCTCACACTGATGATACCCATCAAGGTTGAAACATGTATGTGAGTAGGTCTAATGGCTTTGGATCTCATCCCAGCCTCTGTTTAAAAGCTGTGTTTAAAACAGCATGCATTGGCTTGAGGATTGGCTTGTGTAATACGAGCTTGAGACAAAAGGTGGCACTGAGTGCTCATTTGCATGTCATTTCCCAGAATCCCTTGCTGCAGTGGAATCGCTGTATGCTGGGTGACAATGGGGAAAGACAGGGTTGCAGACCTGTCTAAGACATGCAAATGAACATACAGTAATATTTACAGTTGCTTTATGCTTTACTGTGGAGGGTTTTTGTCACTTTTTTTACCCACCATAACCTTAATGACAGTGGTAATTACCTAGTCTAGTCTCAAACCTGCTTTGCCATTAAGACCAGCCTAACACTGATGATACCCATCAAGGTTGAAACATGTATGTGAGTAGGTCTAATGGCTTTGTATCTCATCCCAGCCTCTGTTTAAAAGCTGTGTTTAAAACAGCATGCATTGGCTTGAGGATTGGCTTGAGGATTGGCTTGTGTAATATGAGCTTGAGACAAAAGGTGGCACTGAGTGCTCATTTGCATGTCATTTCCCAGAATCACTTGCTGCAGTGGAAGCGCTGTATGCTGGGTGAGAATGGGGAAAGACAGGGTTGCAGACCTGTCTAAGACATGCAAATGAACATACAGTAATATTTACAGTTGCTTTATATATATATATATATATATATATATATATATATATATATATATATATATGTAACGGGTTTTCCCCCCCCAATCGCAGATTATACTGCGTGGGTGCAGGAACATATATTGTTACTCAGGTGTGGTGCGTTACCTGTTGGCTCACAGGAGGGCTGAGCTTCCGCCACGGGGAACCTGGGGCAATTATACTATGGGTATTCTCTTACGATGCAGCGCCTCCACCTGCGATGGCTCCCACCATAAGGGGGAGTGGTTCCTCGCAGGACAAACAATAATGATCACATAGACAGCAAGGTATAATAACTAATGATTTTACTCATGTATGAATAACCTGTGTCCCTCTCACGAGGAGACACTAACCGTGACGTCTCGCAGGACGATTCCCCAACACCAAGTGATCCCACCCAGTGTCCAAAGAACCCCACCCAATGTCCCGTACTCCTACAGAGAGTCAATGGGTGACTGCGCAGTCACTAATTACGCTGAGGGCCTGGTGGTGCACTTATGTATTAGATACCTGCCAAGCACTCCGGTGCTCGGGTCAGCAATCTTCACAAAGGGTCAGACGTGTGATGAATCCGTCTGATCCTCCAACCGAACTCCGGCACGTGCGGACCGCCAGTGCGGTCCCACTCTGGAATCGTCTCTGTGGACCCCAACGTGGGTCCAACCGCTTCCACAGGAACAGCAGCAGCCGCTGTGTCCCTATCTATCTAAGTGGTACTAACGTGAGGAACCCTAACTAGGGCCTGTCCCTGTCCCTGTAGTACAGCAACCTGTAGTGGCTTGGGCAACTCCTCTGGGCCTACAGGGGTTAATGACCTATCCCGCTCCCCTAACTATCCAAGTCCCTTACAGCTTCTCTAAATGCTGCCAGCCAACGTGCTGCGCAACAAGGTGCCTGCCTGTCAGACCTCACAGCACTGACCGCCGTGATTCTGACAAGGCAGCACTCTAACGCTAAGGGCAGCGTCCCTATCTTGGGCCTCCCTCAGCAATTAACCCACTACCCTAGTGGGGGTTTGGGGCCTACCTGGGGTGTGGGTACCTATAGGGCCGCAGGAGCTGCACTCGCTCCCCGCGCCCTTCCTTCCCTCACAGTTCCCCTTCTCCAACTGCAACTCCTGAGTGACAGGGTCCCTCTCTCTAGAGCAGTCCCTGGCAACACTCTCTCTGGGGTGATTATCTACCTCAGACCCTGGGGGTGCTGGCCTAGTACAGGGAGCCTCTCTCTCCTGTACCCTACCTCCTTCCCTCGGCTGCTCCGGTCTCTCACTGCCCTGCGTGCTCCAAGCCCGCCAAATGTATCTCTTTGCCTGCCTGTGGATCTTCAGCCCTATTGGCTCCCTGGTGTCACATGGGGCATAAAGAGGCTCATGGGACTTGTAGTCCCTGCTCAGAGCCTTCCCTGGTAGGCTAGGGGTTTGCGGGCTTTCTCCTCCCTCTCCTGCACCTGCGCAAGCTTTATGGGGCTGCCTCAACATCTCCCTGCCTAACCTAGCCCTCGCGCAACTCCGTCCTGACTCTGGCGGCTGTACTGCGCATGCGCGACCCCTGCGCATGCGCAACCTAAGGGGCAATGGCGGCGCCCTATCCGCCAGCCGCCGGGACCTTAGAGACGCGATCGCGGCCTTAGCAACGGCCTGATCGTGTCCCCGGCAACCGGCCGCATGTGGGGCAAGCCGCGCTGCTCCCTGCTCCAGCCCCCACCCTTGGAAGCAGCCGTCGGGCCCGTCGGCACCCGTGACCGCGCTGCACAAGGGGAGGGGGTCTCCAGGAGCCACGGGAGCTCCAGGCTACATATATATATATATAACAATGAAAAGAAAAAGAAAAGCGTCCCAACTCAGCACTCAAGTATACTCAGAACAAATATCAAAGAAAATTATGATTTATTTAACAGCACAAATAATCAAACATAAAATACAAAAATACAGTACAAAATACAAAAATACAAGTCCCTAGCACCGTTAGTGGTTATTATATTACTAATTTAAGTACTCATTATTTGCTTAGTCTGTTGCAGGCAATTTGTCTTGTTGTAATATATATATTAAGTTCACTTGTGAGCACATTCACATGTCTTAGGCAGGTCTGCAACCTTGCCTTTCACCATTATCACCAGCATACAGTGTTTCCACTGCAGCAAGGGATTATGGGAAATGACATGCAAATGAGAACACCATGTCACCTTTTGCCTGAAAAAACAGTTTACATGGAGTCCATATCAGCTAATGCTTGCTGTTAACACAGCTTTAAAGTTGTGTCTGGAATTTGTTGATTTTAGGGTCAAGCAAATTGAGGTTGAAATCCCAAAGAGCTAACAGCTCACACTTCAAATTCATTGTACCAAATTAAATGTCACTTAATACAAGATAGTTTTATTATTTAAAGCATTCAAAATATTTCCTTACAAACACAAAATTATCTTTCTTTTTCACTGGTTCTTGCACCTCAGTACTTGCATAAACATGGCATTATTTATATCTATATGCGATAATATCCGAGTAAAAGGCTTTTATTAATAAAATATCTATTACATCTCTGCATTACATTTATTTTTAGATACGCACTTCCACCCAGTTAAATATACATTTTTTTAGAATGATTTTAAATTTGTGGTCAAAGAGGAATTATATTATATATAAATATATAGCTGCTTGTCCTAAAAGACATTGGAATTACAGTACGTATTTTGCCCTCTTCTTTTTTTTTTTTTTTTAAACAACAATCACCTTAGAAAGTATTTGCTTCTGTTCTAGACTTTCATTCAGTAAAATGTACAAACAAAGGCAATTTTTTTTTCACAGTAAAGGCAAAGTATTGGATTCAGAAGATTATTACAAAGACATTTATTCCACCCACTCAGTGTCAATAAATAACCAAAACACAAAGGAAGGTTTTTCTAAAGAGTTCTCAATCGTAACTCCAACCGAAAGGTAACAAAGGATGTTTGCCAATGCACCAAACAATGCACTGCACTGGTTTGCACAGATTGGGTAGACATTTTACTTTTAAATCACATTATTCTGTATAATTTCAAATATAATGCCTTATGTAAGTTTAAATTTATTTTAAAAAGTCAACAAATCTCAATAGCTAAAATGTATACATTTAGCCACGTCCAGTAGCAGTCCAATTGACATATATATATATTATATAAAAAATATATATATATATATATATACGTTACCATCAGAGGACTGATAAAGTAGAGACAGCACACAGTTCCTATCAGTCATCGGATGGTAACGTATATTCTTTCTATTTATTTTTAAGGGACAAGCACCAGGTCTTATTATTATCTTTACTAGGAGTGCTGATTCTTGCCTATATATATATACACACACACACACACACACACAGAAACAAGTAGTAGCGCTAGTGAGTGAATGGTAGTGTTAAAATGTGCAAATTAATTCTGTATATGTGTAGTGTGAAAAAAGGATTAAATAAGTGTTGCAAGTGAATAATGTGAGCATCAATTGATTATAGCATAGGGTCAGTCTGTACAGAATAGGCGAAGCTTCTGTGTGGTCAAGCCTGACCAAATGTAAACAGAAAACAGGAGAAAAAGAAGCGCCAGTTCCGTATGGTTGAAAAATAAATGTGTATGATCCTTGAGAAAGTCACCTAGAGTGACGAAACGCGTTGGACGTCATCACGTAGCAGCGCAGCAACGCAGTGACGCGGGCACGATTTGTGCGAAGCAACCAAGAAGCAACCAGGATCACTTGTTCCTTTACATCTGGGGATAGAGGCACCTGTCTTCATATATACATCCGATGCCGCTGCAAGGACTCAGATGCAGGAAGCCTCATCTCAAACTGAGGTCTGACACGTGGGAAGTGATTTTGTGCCACACGAGGAATTAATTTTTCAGCATCAGAACAACACCAGTTTAACCGGATCACACTCTGAGGAGGTATATTCCGTGCTTCAACAGATGTAACAGGTCTGTCATCAGCACACCCACATCACCATTGAGAAGGGACATTCTCTAGTGGGTGTTTACTGTTCCTTACTGGGCTATCATCAGCCATATGGACTGTCATTGACATTCACCACTGTTGGCCTTTTTTCCCCATGATATCTTGCTTCCTTGCTCCACATCCCCTTCCATATGTCACTTACTAATTGCTGCTATCTGCTTGTACTAGACATATTATTGCTTTTTAATCACACCAGTTTACTACTAGTCCTTTTGACTACTCTGGTCATTTAATAAAATTAGATAAAATACACATATTTATTTTTCAACCATACGGAACTGGCGCTTCTTTTTCTCCTGATATATATATAATGTGGTAACTTTGTTTTGTTTTTAAGCTTGCTGCGTATCTATGTGTTTTTAACTTTTTCCAGCTGGTCTCAGCTGTTCTGGAGGTTAGTGGTGCCTCCCTCTCAGGGTAAGATCGCCCCCCCCCCCCCCACTTTCCAAGTAAGTAGTTCTTTCTTTGACATGCATCTGGTTGTGATAGATCCAATGCGATCATTCTTCCTCTTACTATAGAGGTAAATAAGAATTTGAATCAGTTAGTGTTATGACCTGCAATATTTGGTCATGCCTTGAAGTTGCTTGCAGGCTTAAAATGCTTTGGCCAAAGGGTTTAACTAAATGACTCCTTTTTCAAGAGATATACAGGTATTTCACTATATATTTTTATCATATTGGATGTAGCTTTGGACTTCTTTGATTTTTGTTGAAAGAATAATATACTGCCACATCTTACAGACTTCATTGTCTGAGGGCTTTGCATATTGAAAGTGTCCCAACATGTATGAAAACTTTCTTTATAAAACAAAGTAAATATAGAATAGTATGGCTTCAACTTGGTTGTTACCTCGTCTATTAGACAAGGCTTTTCTGTGACTTTATATGTTAGGGCTTTCAGTCGCATCTTCACAATGAACACTACAGTACAAGTCAGTGATTAGCCTATATTTTACTTAGCTTGCCATGTCATTCCGGCACTCCAAGACACCTTCAGATCACTTGAATGGGCATTAAGGTGTTTCATGGCATACAGTAGCACCACTTCATAAATATGGATCATTGTGTCTATGTAACAGTCTTACTTAAGTGTTATTGTTCTTATAATTATTTGTGGTGTGTCAAATGTAAGACAGGCTGCACCTTTTAGGTTGAGTCTTTTCATTTACCTCAGGTAAGTGAGTGATAAATATTGCAATTTACAGAAAATAATATATGCGCATGAAATCTTACATTGTAATGCTCAGCTTGTTAGTGTTTTAAGAATTAAGTGTTTCATATAAATACCTAAGAAATTTTTACCCATCGTTCCTAGATTATCAGTTGCTGAGTCACCACTGCAAGATAATGAAATGGAAGATAATCCATACGACTACAGGAAACTTCTTCGGAAAACCTCTCAGCGTCAGCGCCTTATGTAATGCTTTTAATATTGACGTTATTTTTTTTTTTACTTAGAATCTTTAGAGAAAAAAAACAGATAATTGGGTGAATTATTTATCTGTCTCATGTTTTGAGTTCATAATATGTAATGAAGATGGGATACCCAAAAAGATGGTTATATTATATTTTAGTTTATGATGTAACTTTGTTTGTTACTGTGCATATATAAACATTTATATAATTAACGTGTACATTTGTCCTCTTGTGCTACCCAGAGTTTTGCTGCTACTGTATGTAACAGGCTCGAAAAGCAGTTGTGGTGACCTAAACGCTCAACCTAATATTCATATTTTAGAGCATTCAAACAGGGTGCAAAAGGGATAAATGATCATATATTTTTTATACAAAGTTGGTCCCAGAGGGGCCAGAAATATATACATAGTGAACACGGTTAAAATCCTCCTTGGGGTCTGCAACTATAATGTAGGATAGTGTTTGGAGATATGCGTGGTTGTACAGGGGGATGTATATACACACCGGACCTAACCAAGGGTAGGTGAAAAATAGTATGCAATATCTCTCTCCGGTGATATATTAATGCAATACACCTACCAAAGCACATATCCTACATACTCTGGTACTAGGCATAATACATAGTAATAACCACTGTGTGTTGTGGATAAGTCCAAAATGGTGTAGTATGGAGTAACTCAGATAGTATTATACTTTGTTGCTGGTGCATGTGTGTACAAATAAGTACCTATGTAACTATACGAAACAGCAGTATCAACACTAGCCCTAAATAGACATATTATATACTATGTATCCCCCATATAATTAATGAGGTGTGGAACAGTAAGTTTCAGACAAACCTCATAGTAGTTTCCTGAATAGTATAACATGCATGAGTCAATACAGCACAGTATATATCGAAAGTGCACTTGAACCTGTTTTGGGTTTGGTTCTAAATAAATCCAGGTTTTGGTTTGGGATTTGGTTTTGATAAAAAACAGTAAACAGGTTTGGATTATGGGAAAAATGTAAATTTGATGCAAAAATATCAAAATGTCATGAAATCTGGAACTGTGTTTTGATTCCTATGTGTTTACAAACTATTTAGCAAAAATAATGTGCATGTGTATATATGTATATACTGTATGTACAGATGCAGTTGCCGTTATTCAAATATTTCACGCATTGTATCCTTTTGCTTACCGGGTCATGGTGCGTTATTTCTCGAAATATTCTCGCGTTAAAACACGAGATTACTAGTGTTTTGATTGCGTGCAGAAAATAGCATTTTAGCGTTGTCTGCAATACCATCAAGAAACTGAAGTGTGTGATCATGAGTTGTTGTCTTAAAAATCTAACTGCAATTTATTGTCGTACAGTACTTCGTGTGCGTAATTGTAATTTGAAGACTAACCTTATGAGTTCATACAGTATACGTCGCCTCTTCTGCCGAATGTAAAATATGTTTTCCGCGAATTATTGTTTCTCAAATTTAAACCTTGTTGAAACGCATATGCGTGTCATCATATTTCTGCACATGCATGTCCTGATGTTATTAATTAAATTACTGTACAGTAAGATACAGTGCATTTTCTCACAGAGTCGCTAGATACTGTATCTGCTAGACAGTAGTACAGTACTAATAGTAGCAAACACTTTAATTTTCTAGCTTTAAACTGTATTTTGTACATACTGTATTCTGTACAGTATACAATATCAATGACATTTTTATATTTCAATGCCTTTAGAACTTTAGGTATAGTACTACTGTAAGTGTCTAGACTGAAAAAACATGAACACACAAAAAAGTATATTTAAAGAATGAGCATTTTTTTTGGGATAGGATAATAAAGGGACAAATAATAATCGAATAATACAACATCGCCTCTTCTTCAAAATGTACAATCTTGTATTTTCCTTCTTCGCAATGGCTGGTGCTTCTTGGACATCTGTGCCTGTAAAGAAAGAGACAATATTCTCTATTATCAATCACACCGTGCAGTATGATTACAAAATGCCTACATCTTCTCTCAAGTCTCCAGCATGATCTACTGTACGCCAAGAGTCACTGATTAATTTCAATTGGCTACTCATACAGGACATATTGAACCAGTGTGTATTAGTGCTGCTACAGTATACTACGTGTCAGACTTTCAAGTTAGTATTGCTACAACAATGTTACATTCTAGTGGGAAAATTGTTTCTGTGTATCCTCAGCTAAAAGGAGCTAAAAGGACCATGACACCAGTACAGACTATAATTATTCAGAACTGTAACGTCTGCTTTTTTGGGGGGAGAGAGAGACAAAGCATGCATGGCTTCGGGTACAGCACTTTACATTAGGACTAAAGGTTTACATTAGGTTTTGTGGGTTTGGGGGGAAGGGACTTGGCATGCATGGATTGGAGCACTTTATTTTACCTGGCAGTATTGGCGGGAGAATTTCATGCACCAAGGAGGGTTTTTTCCTGCGTATTCTCTTTCCCAGCTCCAGACATGCAAAATATTAAGCCCTTTTCGAGAGAAAAAAAAAGATATGCCTTTTTTTTCTGACTTGCAATTAACATTAGCAGTGAAGTCATTCTTGAGAAATCACTATACAGGACTTATCAACCCTGCACATGCGTGTGAAAATGGCAATGACATTTCTCAGCCAAAAATCAAAGGCTCAAAGGGAATGTGTCTTTTGTCTTTAACACACGTCCCATGGCCAGGCAGGGGGGGGGTGTGGAGAACACGCCCAATGCTTTTTCCTTGGCTTCGGCAGGGTGAGGGGTGGGGAAAGGTGCAATTAAGTTAAGTTGTCTATAGCTAAAGCTGTGATGACAGTAGAATGAAAATCATTAGAACTGTTTTAAAATGTAATTAAAGTTAAAACTCCCTTGAGAACATGGTTCTGTGTGTGATATTTCCATAAATAGTATGACAAGCAGACCAAGCCTACTCAAATTTGAAGGCTTTGAATAGTATCCCCCCTCCTTAAAAAAAGGTGTATGCCACCTCCTAAAGAAATAAAAAGGAAGTGATTTTATGACTGTAATCAAATATTTTTTTTAATCACAGTTGTGTGAAAAAGAAAGTACACCCTCTTTGAATTATATTGTTTTACATATCAGGATATAATAACAATCATCTGTTCCTTAGCAGGTCTTAAAATTAGGTAAATACAACCTCAGTCAACACTTGACATATTACACCATGTCATGATTTATTTAACAAAAATAAAGCCAAAATGGAGAAGCTATGTATGAAAACTAAGTACACCCTTACTGCTTCCATAGGAATTAAGATGCTAAGTAGCAGACAGGTGCTGCTAATCAAATGCCCTTGATTAATTGATCATCAGCAAGTGTGACACCTCTATAAAAGCCGAAGTTTTAGCAGTATGCTGGTCTGGAGCTTTCAGGTATGTGTTAACACAATTCCAAGGAGGAAAGACATCAGCAATGAACTTAGAGAAGCAATTGTTGATGCCCATCAATCTGGGAAGGGTTATAAAGCTATTTCCAAACAATTTAAAGTGCATCATTCTACAGTGAGAAAGATTATTCAAACATGGAAAACATTCAAGACAGATGCCAATCTTCCCAGGAGTGGACGTCCCAGCAAATTCACCCCAAGGTCAGACCGTGCAATGCTCAGAGAAATTGCAAAAAACCCAAGAGTTACATCTCAGACTCTATAGGCCTCAGTTAGCATGTTAAATGTTAAAGTTCATGACAGTACAATTAGAAAAAGACTGAACAAGTATGGTTTGTTTGGAAGGGTTGCCAGGAGAAAGCCTCTTCGCTCTAAAAAGAGAAACTGTACATAATACCGCGCTCCTCCCTATAGAAGTTTTCGTCAGGAAAAAAAATAGGCCTTACATATAGAAAAACAAAAGGAATGATTCCTGCGCTCCTACCAATTAGGCTAGGATAAAATAATAATCTCATGAAAAAGGGTATTTTGTTAAACCCTTTGGCCAAAGCATAAGGCATACCCATTAATGCAGGTACCTACACGATATATACATATATATATATATATATATATATATATATATATATATATATACATATATATATGTAATAATTGGTGAAAAAAGTGTAAAATTGAAGGGTTAAATATATATATATATATATATATGTATAGTGTGTGTGTGTGTGTGTGTGTGTGTGTGTGTGTGTGTGTGTGTGTGTGTGTGTGTGTGTGTATGTGTGTCTTGAGGAGACAGCTTACAGAGACTGAAGTGCTGCTATGGCAGGGGTTGCTGGAATTTACAGTCACTGGGGCCTTCCCTTCTGAATGCCTGTGGAGTGCTTTCCCCACTCCTCCCCTTTTCCCCCTTCTCCTCCTCCCCTTTCCCTCCTTCCCCTCCTCCCCTGTCCCCCATCCAACTTCCCCTCCCTAACTCTCCCTTCCCTCTATCTCTCCCCCCATCCATGTCCCCTCTCTAACTCTCTCTTCCCCCTCTCAACCCCCATTCTCTCACTCCCCCTCGCTTCTCCCACTCTCCCCCCTCTCTCATGGCTCTCTTTCTCATTCCACCCTTCCATTTTTAACACCCCTCTCTTAAGATAAATAGCAGTGTCCGTATTGACTACTTTGGCACCGGGAAAACAGGCGGTTCTGCAGTGCTGCAGCAGGATAACTAAAGGCAAGACAGACCTCACTATTGGCCCCGTAAAACTTGCTGATGCAGTCAAGCAGCAGCAGAAGCAGCAGTGTGTGACAGATGTAAGCAGCCGGCTCTCCACAAAAAAAATTGTGGCAACTGACATCCCATGCAGGACTTCTGTTCCTGCTCAAGGGGCCGGACAAAAGTGCATGGCAGACAGCATGCAGGCCTTATGTTTGACATCCCTGATCTATATATTTACTCAACAAGTACCCAACAGGTAAACTAAGGAATATGTATTTGTTGTATTAACTGTATTAATTGATGTATTAACTTGTGGTTAATTCAAATTTAACTGGTTGACAGGTAATAAATATTTAATAATATAATTATAAAACATATATATTCTGTAAACTGGTAGAGAGATTACATGGTAAACTGCAGCAATATGTATTTATTATATATTAGAAGCCAACAGGCAATAATATTAACAGAGTAAGAGACAGGTAGTCCCTCTCTATCCCTAGTGTCAAAAGATTAAGATTACAGAGCACTCCTTATAGTGTATATTAACATAATTTTATTAATGTACAAGTAATTACAGTGACAACGGTGCACAACGTTTAGGCCCTACAGACGTTTTCAAAACCCTGCGCATGGCATCATGCTGGGCTACTATAAATAGGAAGCCAAATGGTTTAAAGCAGGCCTGCACAACGTAAAGTGAGACGGGACGAAATGCTCCAAGGAAAACAAATTCGGGCCGCATGGGTAAAACAGCATTTATTATCAAAATTATACATTTCTTTTTTTAAAAGCCTGTCATGGAAGATCAGCACTTTTACCACCTTAATACCTTCTTGGATCAATCCACTAGGCAGGACAACATTGTTAAATAAAATGGGGTTTATTTGGTGAGAGCGCAAACATACAAAAGTGCACAAAAAACATATCTCCCCCAGCACCCTTCGTCATCATCATCATCTCCCCCATCACCCTTCGTCATCATCTCCCCCAGGACCATTCATCATCATCTCCGCCAGCACCCTTCATTATCATCACCCCAGCACCCATCATAATCTCCCCCAGCACCCTTCATCATCTCCCCCAACACTCCTCATCTCCCCCAGCACCCTTCATCATAATCTCCCCCAGCACCCTTCATAATCATCTCCCCCAGCACCATACATCTCTCCCAGCACCCTTCATCTCCTCCAGCACCCTTCATCATCATCTCCCCCAGCACCATTCATCATCTCCCGCAGCACCCTTCATCATCTCCCAGCACCCTTCATCTCCCCCAGCACCCTTCATCATCTCCCCCAGCACCCTTATCATCTCCCAGCACCCTTCATCATCTCCCCCAGTCACATTCAGCAGTCCCCTTCATCATCATCAACCATCCCATGCCTACCTGATCGCGGTGGCGACAGAAGAAGTGGTGGCGGCGGTGGAAGAAGCGGCGGCCGGCGGAAGAAGCGTGGCAGTGGGCCTCATCTAGGAGGGGGGATAGTGCATCAGTGTGGGAGAGCGTCACTGCATCAGTGGGGCAACTGCTGGTGCTGGAGCAGGCTTTGGGGGGGCAGCGCGTCAACTTCTGGTGCTGGAGTGGGCTCGAGGGGGGAGGGAGCGCGTCAGTGCATCATACCTGTGCTGGAGCGGGCTCGGGGGGAGCACGTCACACCACTGGAGCACGCTCCTACTGCTGCAGCACGCTCCTTCCCTATCAAGGAAGGGGGGATGAGGGGGCCGTTGCAGGCCGCACAAGGAGTCCCAGCGGGTCGCATGCGGCCGGCGGGCCATTTGTTGTGCAGGCCTGGTGTAAAGTAAAGAGTTGACGGCAGGCAAAGTTAATTACATCACATGAGGTTGTTTAAAGGTTGCTCGAAAATAGATGTTAACCCCAGAAGTCTCTCCTATTGTGGCATCACAATCAGCTAACCAGTCCACTATCGACTACCAGCCATGTACTGGTAAAACAGTACAAGGAGCAATCAGAAAGAAAATGGAAATTTCACAGCCAAACTTTAGCTATTTACTAAGCTGAAAAATACATATAAAGTGCATATAAGATACCCAAATGTATCAAATAAATTATCAAAAGAAAATACATGCAAATAGTCCACTCCTGTTCTATCACAATGCATTTTACATTTCAGAAAATTGTAGATATCTATCATAAAACAGAATTTGGAGTAGACAGAGAAAATGATTGAGACAAAAAAATCCTGTATCACTACTGTTAGTGAACTGATAAAGCTCACAGTTGTCATTTCCTATCATATACTATGAACAAATCTCCCACCAATTATAAATGTCCCCAATCTTGAACTTTATACAATCAACGGGAGATCAGTCTAAGATTGATATGACTACTGTTTAACAGCATCATCTACAGTTAAAGTACATTTAAAGCTATTATGCAGACTTATTTTATCAATTGTTTTTAACATAGATAGATGCAACAGTATTTTCCTTTGATGAAACTTAGTGTATGGTGTTAACACAGGAATTCAAATTTTCTGTATATTCTCTTTTTGATCATTTTATTTGACAAATATGGCATCTTCTAAATACTTACATGTATTTTCCTGCCACAAAGCATTAGCAGGTTCAATAATGGGGGCTATATCTGTAGTTGGATGCATTGGTACACAGAGATACAAACTAAAAATGCCTTTCATTATGCCATGTTAATTATTGTTTTAAAGCTTCAAAGATAGTGGTTGCCTTTCACATTGGTTTCAATGGGGAACAATAACCTAGCTATTAGCGTAGGCTGTCCTCTGACTTCTTGTGTTACAACAACTGTGTACACTAACCCATTAAGCATTAACAAAAGTTTTCATTGGAAAATGAAATCATGGCCAACCTATGTTGACATCCTATGGTAATATAAATGTTGGTATTTAAGTCCATGTTTCATACAAATGTTAGTAAATAGTGATATCGTATATTTTTTTTACCAAGATATGATCCTTAATTTATTAGATATAGTAGCTACATCACAAAATGCAAAATAAAATGTGACTTGTGTCATCATCACACCATATGCATCTTTACCCACTATGCTATGTTATATAATGCCTGCATAGTCAACAACATGGTATCGCCATTTTTCTTCAAATAGAAATGCCCTTAATTAGAATAGTAAGTACAGTATGTGGAAAGCATAATCGCAATGCATTAACCTGCATCCAGATTAATAGAAGAGACTGCATGGTTAACAGTGCATTACTTCTTCATTACTCATACTAATTAAGTAATAATCCCCTCAGAACAGGGCATTACTGGCCAATAATGCCCTGGCTGGAAGAGTTGAAGGCCCGAGGCGAAGCAGTGGGGACTTTAACCCAGCCAGGGCATTATTGGCAAGTAATGCCCTGTTCTGAGGGGATTATTACTATTATAGGCTAAATGTAGGCTTATTTCATAAATAATAGACACTTTTGTATAGTTAAATAGATTTTTTGATTAAAATAAAATGGTAAATACATGAAACCACCTCTATATACGCTTACACAGCAGATATCTATATCCACACACTGCCGCCCCCTCTGTGTACACACACACACAGCAGCAAACACACAAACTGCTGCTACACAAACACACACACACACACACACACACACAGTACCTCTAAACACACAGCAGCTCTACACACATAAGCACACCACACACACACACACACACTGGAGCTCTAGATACACAACACAGCACCTCCTCTACACTCACAACATAGCACCTCTACACACACAACACAGCACCTCTACACACACAATACAGCAGCTCTACACACAACACAGCAGCTCTACACACACACAACACAGCAGCTCTACATACACAAACTCTGCTGCTACACACACATGCTACACCCATAAACACTGCTGCTTACACTGACACACACACACACACACACACACACTTTGGAGCTCTATACACACACACAGTAGCTCAACACACACACACCACATCAGCTCTACACACACAAACGCTGCTGCTACACACATGCTACACCCATAAACACTGCTGCTGACACTGACACACACACACACTGGAGCTCTATACACACACACAGTAGCTCTATACACACACATCAGCTCTACACACACACAAACTGCTGCTACACATACAACAGCACAGCACACACACACACACACACACACACACACACACACACACACACATACACACTGCAGCCACAATAAAAAATGCAGCCACTTAATAAACTTTGCACTCCCCCCCCTCACCTCTACACACAACACAGCACCACACAGCACCACACAGCACTACACAGCACTACACCGCACCTCTACACACACACCCCACACACACACACACAACACTGCACATCTATACATAACACAGCACCTCTATACCACTCACACCTGTGTTTACCGCTGTTGATTTATTTGACCTATTTGGATTCTGATTTCTTTGGGTACAGTTCTTTGTGTAACCACCAGGTGTCCAAAATGAATGAATTACCTTTGCACTATCCAATGGATAGTACTGTACAGTTACAGTATGTACTGTGCCACTGTGTCAATTTGCAGGTATTTAAAAACCAGATAAAAACCAAGTCTACCAGAGTGGTCCATTTTGAATTGACCTTGGTCGTTGAAGACACTGAAGACGTTATCAAATGTAGGCATTCATAATTAAAAGCTCTAAAACCCAATGCTTTTTTCTACATTGTTATCCCTGCACAATTGCTGAATGGACACCATGTCAACTCCATACATGTATACCAAACCTGACAGTAGTTATGCATTTTAAAATTTTCTGCAATTAATGCTGGATCAGATAAGAAGGCAACTTTAGCAGAAATATATGAATATTTCATTTCGAACTATGATTTTTACAAATTTTCACCGAATGTTCGTGGGTGGAAGCACTTGGTAAGGCAAACCTTAACTAATCAAGATTGCTTTTTTCGCACTGCCCCTCCTCCGGGAGATAGAAGAGGGTATTGGTCTGTGATCCCACATTTTGACAGTATGTTTGCTCATAGCAACTACAAAAGGAGAAAGGTCGGGTTTAATCCATGTAAGATTCGTCTTTCCCAATTCAGCAATGTACCAGCCAATGTACCAGCCAATGTAACAGCACCGGCTTACAATAACGGTCTGACAGTCAGTGAAAACCTGGTGAACCGCAATCCTTGCTATCTGGCCCCCCAAAATTACAAGACAGATTATTAGCCTGATTTCCAACCATATTACCAGCCTAGGTACCGACATGATCACCAGCTTCAGCAGCTTCAGAAGCTTCAGCAGGCACCTGTCAACTATAATGCGGTCAACTACAATGCAGACTACAGGAGTGACCCCAACTTGTACGCACAATACATTGGCTCATCTCCACCCGGTTGGCAAAGTTTATAATGAAGGTAAATATAATGTACTACAGTACAGTATACTGTATTACACTATACAGTACAGTATTAACTTTAATTCCCAAAGACACTACAGTAGTGTACTGTATGCCTGCCATACATACAGTACAGTACTGTACAGTATCAATGTTTGTACTCATGCACACTACAGCGCTACTTGACGCATGCGCAATACCGGGAATAATAGCATCATTTTTTCCCAGAAAATAAACTTTGACATTGAGCGTCAAAAGATAAAGAGGACGTTCGATCGATCTCTAATATTGCTTTTTTTAAACATTGCTTTTTTACTTTTATACAGTCAGTATTACCAGCCACACGCTTTTAAAACTTTGCCACACTATTATTTTGGACAACACACTATGCACTGTACAGTTCTGTATACTGTATGATCGATTCAAATTAAAGTGACAATGTAATTTTTATTGAGAAGGAGAGAATAATTGTGAGCTTTATACAAAACATTTTACAGTATGATTCTACTGTATGTTTTCATATTCAATACATTTTTACATTGTTATCATCACTACTGTTTTATTTTATCCATGATGTTGCATTTTTCAGTATAATTACAGTAGACTTGCATGTGTAACTAATTATGTTAAGAAACCACAGAAATAAATAGTAATAGCTTTTATTCTATATTTATTATTCAATACTTTCAACTTTTGCTAGGCTTGCTCTGCTTTTCATACTGTTTGTCGAAATATTACACTCACACAGACAAAGACGGACTAATGTAGTTGCAAAAGGCATTCCAGTCATTATTCTTAACTCCCCGGGCCATGGTAGCTTCCTTAAATAACAAAGACACATTACCTTTGAGCCGTGGGGTCTTTGCTGAACAAAGTTGCTTTTGTTGAACCTTCACTCCCTCACAAAGAAAGTCTTGCAAAAATGCATTCAACTGCTTATCGACTCCTCCCCCAGAGTGAATCATTATGTTTAAGGCAGTGATGTACTGTAGAGTCCTGTGAACGGTTTCACACGCATGTGCACGGGTGATAAGTCCTTGAGTGGGATTTGCCAAGAATGACTTCACTGCAAATGTGTATTTCAAGTAGTCTGAAAAAAAAAGAAAAAAAGGCATACTTGTTGTTTCTATTTTTTTCTCGACAAGGGCATACAGTAATACAGTAAATGAGTGATTTCAAGATAACATTATCTGATACATGGTTTTAATATTGTATCAATATTTACTTTCTAAAAATCACTGTAGGAGGAGGCATACTCAAATTGTTTTGGGGGGGTTATACTGTACTATTGAAAACCTTCACCTTTTGCTAGGTTTGGTCTGCTTTTCATACTGTTTATGGCAATATCTCAGACCCATGGTATTTATGTACTGTGAAAATTTATTGTACAACTGTCCAAATGATTTCATTGAACTACAGTATATAATCCTCTGCACCCAGACTGGAAAAGTTGCTGTTGTTGTACCTTCCCCCCTTTGAGTACTTTGTTCCAGAAAATAATTATTCCTTGTATTAATTCCTCCTTTTTGGATGGTTTCACAACCTTTTGTATATAAGCCTTCATCGCATACCACACAAGTTTAATGGGATTTAAATCTGGGATCTGGAATGGGAGGGGAAAGAAAAAGGCAAATTAGTTGAACAGAAAAACAATTTAAAACAAAGAGTAAAAGTTAATGTACTGTACAGTACAGTACACTGGAGAACTTACTCCGGTGGCATCTTAATCCAGTTGATATCGCACGCAAGAATATAGTTAGAAGAGGCGGTATATTTAGGGTCATTGTCCTTAAAGAAACGGTGACCAACAGATTGGAAATTATGCCTAATGTATTCAACAATACAGGTGAAAATTTGCTCTTGGAAAAATACTTTATCCGTGATTCCTGGAATAATATACACTGGCGACACACTTTATTCGAGCACGGCTAGTCCCGCGAATTCGGGTATACTCGGGTGTATTCAGGTTTCTGATAGTTTTCTGCCAGAGTACATTGCGTTATTTTCCGGCCTGAATTTAAGCTTTTTATTCCGGCTGGTTACAATACTGCAATGCCGTCAAAATACACATGGTGGCGCTTGCGAGCTATTCTCTGTGAAGCCGTCCCCTATAATGAATTGTAATGCAGTATACTGTATACTGTATACTATATACTGTATATACTGTATAACAACAACCCCTGTAAGCCCTAACATACAGTACTGTACAGTACTGTACTGTACTGTATATGCACATACATAAATGATACTACTGTATGGGCGGCGGGGGCGAGATGTGTTTGCAGCAGAGAGAGATCCGCTGCTCTCTCTCTGCGCAAACATCCGCACATTAAAAATTATTTGAAATACATTTTTATTGATAGTGTAGATGTGCAGGGGGTCTGCGGAGCTGAACCGCGTTGGTTTTAGGTCTGGGGACCCCGTGCCCCCCGAGATACAGGCCCCTTTAGTATTAACTGCTACGGTCGTGAAGGGGTTAAGTGCACCCGCAACCCCCCCCCCCCCTCCCACAAGTCCTAAACTCACACCAAGGGCCAAATACCCCCCTCACCAATCCCCACTACACACAATAAAGCGGGCACGGTGGGTTAACCCCTTCATTGCCTTAGCGGCTATCCGCTATGGTAATGACGCAGCATTTTCCGTATTTTTAATAATATTGATCAGGAGCAGGGGGGGGGGGTTCCCTGAGCATTAATTTCTGGCTCAGGGAACCCCCTGCTCACTTTACAATATTATTAAAATAATGCTTCTTTACCATAGCGCATAGACGCTAAGGTAAAGAACGAGTGTTTATTTATACTGTATATTGTATGTGTTTTATTGATAGTGTACATGTGCAGAGGGTCTCCAGAGCAGAAGCGCACAGGTTTCAGGTCTGGGGACCCCGTGCCCCCCGAGATACAGGCCACTTTAGGGGGTGCCGGTATCCCTCTGCTCTGCTTGGTTTACAGGCCGCGGTCACGTGATCGGGACCTTTAAACGCAGAGGGATACCGGCACCCCCTAAAGGGGCCTGTATCTCGGGGGGCACGGGGTCCCCAGACCTAAAACCAACGCGGTTCAGCTCCGCAGACCCCCTGCACATCTACACTATCAATAAAAATGTATTTCAAATGTATTTATTGTCATTTATTTATTTATTTTTTGGCGGCTGCTGTGTGTATTTTATTGTTGTGGGTTGCGGGAGGGTGGGTGAATGGGGTATTCGCCCCAACGATGGTTGGGGAGGGCTTGCGGGGGGGGGGGTAGCGGGAGGGCTTAACCCCTTCATGACCGTAGCGGTATTAACTGCTACGGTCGTGAAGGGGTTAAGTGCACCCGCAACCCCCCCCCCCCCTCCCGCAAGTCCTAAACTCACACCAAGGGCCAAATACCCCCCTCACCAATCCCCACTACACACAATAAAGCGGGCACGGTGGGTTAACCCCTTCATTGCCTTAGCGGCTATCCGCTATGGTAATGACGCAGCATTTTCCGTATTTTTAATAATATTGATCAGGAGCAGGGGGGGGGGGGGTTCCCTGAGCATTAATTTCTGGCTCAGGGAACCCCCTGCTCACTTTACAATATTATTAAAATAATGCTTCTTTACCATAGCGCATAGACGCTAAGGTAAAGAACGAGTGTTTATTTATACTGTATATTGTATGTGTTTTATTGATAGTGTACATGTGCAGAGGGTCTCCAGAGCAGAAGCGCACAGGTTTCAGGTCTGGGGACCCCGTGCCCCCCGAGATACAGGCCACTTTAGGGGGTGCCGGTATCCCTCTGCTCTGCTTGGTTTACAGGCCGCGGTCACGTGATCGGGACCTTTAAACGCAGAGGGATACCGGCACCCCCTAAAGGGGCCTGTATCTCGGGGGGCACGGGGTCCCCAGACCTAAAACCAACGCGGTTCAGCTCCGCAGACCCCCTGCACATCTACACTATCAATAAAAATGTATTTCAAATGTATTTATTGTCATTTATTTATTTATTTTTTGGCGGCTGCTGTGTGTATTTTATTGTTGTGGGTTGCGGGAGGGTGTGTGAATGGGGTATTCGCCCCAACGATGGTTGGGGAGGGCTTGCGGGGGGGGGGGTGGGGTAGCGGGAGGGCTTAACCCCTTCATGACCGTAGCGGTATTAACTGCTACGGTCGTGAAGGGGTTAAGTGCACCCGCAACCCCCCCCCCCCCCCCTCCCGCAAGTCCTAAACTCACACCAAGGGCCAAATACCCCCCTCACCAATCCCCACTACACACAATAAAGCGGGCACGGTGGGTTAACCCCTTCATTGCCTTAGCGGCTATCCGCTATGGTAATGACGCAGCATTTTCCGTATTTTTAATAATATTGATCAGGAGCAGGGGGGGGGGGGTTCCCTGAGCATTAATTTCTGGCTCAGGGAACCCCCTGCTCACTTTACAATATTATTAAAATAATGCTTCTTTACCATAGCGCATAGACGCTAAGGTAAAGAACGAGTGTTTATTTATACTGTATATTGTATGTGTTTTATTGATAGTGTACATGTGCAGAGGGTCTCCAGAGCAGAAGCGCACAGGTTTCAGGTCTGGGGACCCCGTGCCCCCCGAGATACAGGCCACTTTAGGGGGTGCCGGTATCCCTCTGCTCTGCTTGGTTTACAGGCCGCGGTCACGTGATCGGGACCTTTAAACGCAGAGGGATACCGGCACCCCCTAAAGGGGCCTGTATCTCGGGGGGCACGGGGTCCCCAGACCTAAAACCAACGCGGTTCAGCTCCGCAGACCCCCTGCACATCTACACTATCAATAAAAATGTATTTCAAATGTATTTATTGTCATTTATTTATTTTTTGGCGGCTGCTGTGTGTATTTTATTGTTGTGGGTTGCGGGAGGGTGGGTGAATGGGGTATTCGCCCCAACGATGGTTGGGGAGGGCTTGCGGGGGGGGGGGTGGGGTAGCGGGAGGGCTTAACCCCTTCATGACCGTAGCGGTATTAACTGCTACGGTCGTGAAGGGGTTAAGTGCACCCGCAACCCCCCCCCCCCTCCCGCAAGTCCTAAACTCACACCAAGGGCCAAATACCCCCCTCACCAATCCCCACAATAAAGCGGGCACGGTGGGTTAACCCCTTCATTGCCTTAGCGGCTATCCGCTATGGTAATGACGCAGCATTTTCCGTATTTTTAATAATATTGATCAGGAGCAGGGGGGGGGGGGGTTTCCCTGAGCATTAATTTCTGGCTCAGGGAACCCCCTGCTCACTTTACAATATTATTAAAATAATGCTTCTTTACCATAGCGCATAGACGCTAAGGTAAAGAACGAGTGTTTATTTATACTGTATATTGTATGTGTTTTATTGATAGTGTACATGTGCAGAGGGTCTCCAGAGCAGAAGCGCACAGGTTTCAGGTCTGGGGACCCCGTGCCCCCCGAGATACAGGCCACTTTAGGGGGTGCCGGTATCCCTCTGCTCTGCTTGGTTTACAGGCCGCGGTCACGTGATCGGGACCTTTAAACGCAGAGGGATACCGCCACCCCCTAAAGGGGCCTGTATCTCGGGGGGCACGGGGTCCCCAGCCCTAAAACCAACGCGGTTCAGCTCCGCAGACCCCCTGCACATCTACACTATCAATAAAAATGTATTTCAAATGTATTTATTGTCATTTATTTATTTATTTTTTGGCGGCTGCTGTGTGTATTTTTTTAATAATATTGATCAGGAGCAGGGGGGGGGGGGTTGCATTAATTTCTGGCTCAGGGAGCCCCCTGCTCACTGTACAATATTATTAAATCTCTCTCTGCTGCAAACACATCTCGCCCCCAGTACAGTATGTGCAGTAATTTACTGAACATGTACTGTAGAATAAATGCATAGTTTTATTTATTCGGGTTTATTACACAGTATACTGTTCGGCTGGAAAACATCAGCATACTGTACAGCACAATATTACTGTATCCATCGAAATCCCCCCATTAGCCGTTTTCTTTTCTTTTCTGAGGAAAAACAAAATGAAAAGTTTTAATGTACAGTAATGGTCAGCCCCCTAAAGAAGTACCCAGCCAGCCCCACCAAAATAATAGTACTCACCATACTGTATTACTGAATTTCCCATTCAGCTTGCGCCGGCGCCGGCCCACTTCCAGTCCAGCTTTCATCATCACCCACGTCGATAGTTTGCAGAGGGACTAGCCCACCTGTAGTCAGCGGGAAATCGCTTAGGTACATGCAAGCTTCATCAAAACTGGCTGCGAAATCCATCTCAGGGTTGTCACCGATGGAGATGGCATCATGATAAGCTGGTGCTGCTGCTGGTTCTGGTTCTGGTTCTGGCGCATTGCTTGGCAGGGACTGTGGCTTCTTATTTCGTTTTAACACGACCCTTCGCCTCTTGCCGCCTCCATTATCATAGATACGGGAAAAACCCGGTGCCACACACCAATACCCTCCAACAAATTGGGGCTCAATACGGTGAAAACAGGGGTCACTACATAACCTTTTCCTTATTGCGCGCTTCCACAAATGAGGAGTTGGCGAAAATCTGTAAAAGTCATAATTTTCGATAAAATACTGATAAATTTGAACAACTGTTGCCATCTTATCCTCTGTTGCATTAATAGCGGCCCATATCAAATAAGCATAACTTCTGTCAGGTTTTTGGAAAGCGGGCTCCACTTGAACACTCATGTCTCTGTAGAATAGTGTAAGCGAAAATGATCTTTGTCTTTATTTAATACAGTACTGTATGTAAAGCCTAAATTGATACATTTTTTGCAACTCTTCCTTCAGTCTCAAGGACAAGTTACAATACTGTAGCATACTGTACTGGGATAAAGTATCTTTTTTGGTATAGTAAACGAAACAACTTGCAAAGTCCACACATTACTTAAGTCATGAGTTTATGCCATCTGGTGGACAAACGAAACATTGCCGCCTAATAAATTCTTCTGGTTATCATGAGTTTATGCCATCTGGTGGACAAACGAAACATTGCCGCCTAGTAAATTCTTCTGGTTATCATTTAACAGATCAGATCCCCCGTCAGCCAGGCATGAACCGTGGCTGGGAAGGCAAACGCAACGCAGCATGCGAGAGGTGAGCAGCGGCGGATTCCAAGTATCTGCCAGGTAGAAATCGGGCATTTGCTCGAATAAAGTGTGTCGGTGCAGTAAGAAAAATGTAACATTAGGGTCCAAATACACTACAGTTGTATAGTGCATAAGGCTACAGCATGTGACTTTGTGCATTATTTTACCCTCAAAGATGATTATGCATCCTGGTCCACATCTATAGATTGCACCCCACACATGCATCTTCAGTTTGTGCTAGGGTCGCGGCTTCAGAGATAGGCGTCCTTTTTTGTGGAATGCATAAGTGGCAAATCCCGCAAGAGCTACAGTTGTCTCGTCAGAAAAAATGACATCCTGAAAAGTCTTGCCACTTTCTATCCATAGCCATGCTGGGTCCACTCTGTTTACCTTGTTTGCATCCCTTATCATTGGATACACTCTGTAATGAGAGAGAAGAATTTTACAGGTACAGTAAAACCACACTTTTACCTACTGTACAGTACTAACTACAGCACTCTTCACACAGTACTATTGCAATATACTGAACTTTATTACTACTGTATACGGTACTATCACGTATTCGTGGGGGTAATATACTTTATAAAGTACTGTACATTACTTTGTTACAGTAAGACACTTAATTTACACGTCCATATTTCCATCCCAATATGGCGTCTCATTACCCTGATGCTGGTCTCAGATGCCGTGATATTGTGACCGTTCTCTAGAACAGTCTTGACTCTTGCTGCACAGCGCTCATCATTATCCTATTGTATTGTATTGTGTCTTTATTTATATAGCGCCATTAATGTACATAGCGCTTCACAGTAGTAATACATGTGGTAATCGAATAAATAACAGATAATATAAATAACAAATCATGGGAATAAGTGCTTTAGACATTAACATAACATTAAGGAAGAGGAGTCCCTGCCACGAGGAGCTTACAATCTAATTGGTAGGTAGAGAGAACGTACAGAGACAGTAGGAGGGACTTCTGGTAAGTGCGTCTGCAGGGGGCCAAGCTTTATGTATCATGTGTTCAGAATGTTCACAGTGCTATTCGTATGCTTTTTTAAGCAAGTGTGTCTTAAGGTGGGTCTTAAAGGTGGATAGAGGGGGTGCTAGTCGGGTACTGAGGGGAAGGGCATTCCAGAGGTGTGGGGCAGTCATTGAAAAAGGTTTAAGGCGGGAGAGTGCTTTAGATAAAAAGGGGTTAGAAAGAAGACATCCTTGAGCAGAACGCAAGAGTCGGGATGGTGCATAGCGAGAAATTAGGGCTGAGATGTAAGGAGGGGCAGAAGAGTGTAAAGCTTTAAAAGTGAGGAGAAGAATGGAGTGTGAGATGCGGGATTTGATCGGAAGCCAGGAGAGGGATTTCAGGACGGGAGATGCTGAGACAGATCTAGGAAAGAGTAGAGTGATTCTGGCAGCAGCATTTAGGATAGATTGTAGGGGAGACAGGTGAGAGGCAGGAAGGCCGGACAGCAGGAGGTTACAGTAATCAAGACGGGGGAGAATGAGGGCCTGAGTCAGAGTTTTAGCAGTCGAGCAACAGAGGAAAGGGCGTATCTTTGTTATATTGCGGAGGAAAAAGCGACAAGTTTTAGAAATGTTTTGAATGTGAGGGGCGAATGTGAGAGAGGAGTCGAGTGTGACCCCTAGGCAGCGTGCTTGGGCTACTGGGTGAATGATCGTAGTTCCAACAGTAATGTGGAAGGAGGTAGTAGGGACAGGTTTGGGAGGAAGTATGAGGAGCTCTGTTTTAGCCATGTTGAGTTTAAGGTGACGGAGGGCCATCCAGGATGATATAGCAGAGAGACATTCAGAAACTTTGGTCTGTATAGCAGGTGTAAGGTCGGGTGTTGAAAAGTATATTTGTGTGTCGTCAGCATAGAGGTGATATTTAAACCCAAAAGATGTTATTAGGTCACCTTTAGAGAGTGTGTACAGAGAAAAGAGAAGAGGTCCCAGGACAGAGCCATGGGGTACCCCACAGAGAGATCAATAGAGGAGGAGGAGATGTTAGCAGAAAAGACACTGAAAGTACGATGGGAGAGGTAGGATGAGATCCAGGATAGAGCTTTGTTCCGAATACCAAGAGTGTGGAGAATGTGAAGGAGAAGAGGATGATCCACAGTATCAAATGCTGCAGAGAGGTCGAGTAATATGAGCAGAGTGTAATGACCTCTGTCTTTGGCAGCATGGAGGTCGTCAGTTATTTTAGTGAGGGCTGTTTCCGTGGAGTGAGCAGTGCGGAAGCCAGATTGTAGAGGGTCTAGGAGAGAATAGGTGTTGAGAAAATGGAGCAAGCGAGAGAATACAAGACGTTCAAGGAGTTTAGAGGCAAAAGGCAGGAGGGAGACAGGTCAATAGTTAGAAAGACAGTTAGGGTCAAGCTTGCTGTTTTTCAGTAATGGTATGACTGTTGCATGTTTGAAGGAGGATGGAAAGGTTCCAGAGCAGAGGGAGGAGTTAAAAATGTGTGTGAGCGTAGGGATTATATTAGGAGCAAGAGGTTTTAGGAGATGGGAGGGAATGGGGTCAAGAGGGCAAGTGGTAGAGGGAGAAGAGGCGATCAACAGTGACACATCCTCCTCTGAGACAGTGGAAAAAGAGTCAAGGAAGGCAGGAGGAGAGTTAGGAAGAGGTGTAGGATGGGAAGAAGAAACAGAGGGGATGTTCTGATGTATGGATTCCACCTTTTCCTTAAAATAGTCAGCAAAGTCCTGAGCGGAGATGGAGGAAGGAGAGGCAGCTGAGGGTGGTTTGAGTAGAGTATCAAAGACAGAGAACAGTCGGCGTGGGTTAGACTTGTGCATGTTGATTAGTGCAGAAACGTAGGCTTGTTTAGCTTGCGAGAGGGCAGAGTTGAAACAGGATAGCATAAATTTGTAGTGAAGGAAGTCTGCGAGAGTGTGAGACTTCCTCCAGAGGCGTTCAGAGGAACGAGTGGATGAACGCAGCATGCGCGTGTGGGAATTTAGCCAGGGTCTAGGGTTAGAAGGGCTATTGCGGCAGAGAGAAAGCGGGGCATGTAGATCAAGAGAGGAGGACAAAGCAGAGTTGTAGTTCCTAACCAGGTTGTCAGGGTCTGTAGCAGAGCTGAGAGAGGAGAGGGAGGAGCGTAAAGTGGACTCAAAGTCAGGTAAGTGAATAGAGTGCAGGTTTCTGCAGAATCGGGGGGTAGATGGAGGTGGAGAATGGGAGAAGCGAGATAGAGAGAATGAGATGAGGTGATGGTCAGAGAGAGAAAAAGGGGAAATGGAGAAATCGGAGAGAGAGACGTTTTTAGTGAAAACCAGGTCTAAGTAGTGGCCATCCTTGTGGGTGCTGGCTGCAATCCACTGTTGAAGGCCAAAAGAAGAGGTTAGAGAAAGAAAGCGGGAAGCCCAAGGGAGAGAGGGGTCATCAATGTGGCAATTGAAGTCCCCAAGGAGAAGAACAGGGGAGTCTGAGGAGAGGAAGAAAGAGAGCCAGGATTCAAAGTGAGAGAGAAAGGCAGAAGGGGGATGAGTAGAGGTAGGTGGGCGATAGATGACCACCACATGGACAGGAAGAGGAGAGAAAATCTGGACAGTGTGAGCCTCAAAGGAGGGAAAAGCAAGAGATGGAGAAATAGGAAAGGTTCGGTAACGGCAGAGAGAGGAGAGCAGGAGCCCCACGCCTCCACCCCTGCCATCAGTGCGCAGAGTGTGGGAGAAGGAAAGGCCACCATAGGAGAGGGCAGCTTCCAGAGCAGAGTCAGACTGAGTGAGACAGGTCTCTGTTATAGCAAATAGGAGCAGAGAGTGAGAGAGAAAAAAGTCATGCAAAGAGAGGAACTTGTAAGAAAGGGAGCGAGCATTCCAAAGGGAACAGGAGAAAGGGAGAGAGGAGGGAGGGTGGCAGGGGATGGGTATGAGGTTGGAGGGGTTGACACCAGAGGGAGTAGAGTTTGCAATTGGCAGGCAAGGACGAGCGTACGTAGGCATAGGGCAAGGACCAGGATTGGGAGAGATATCCCCAGAAGCAAGGAGGAGAAGCATGGATAGAAAGAGGATGTGTGAGGATGATTTGTAGGGGTGTTTTTTAGTGCAGGGGATATAGCTGTGTGGTGTCAGAGGACGCAGGTAAGAAAGGAGTTCATGTGAACAGAGAAGTGGTGAAGGAAGGAGAGATGGAGATATATGAATAGAGTTAGAGACATACTGAGGCTGGTAAAAAGAAGTGCATAATTTGAGAAGAAGTGAAATCACAGCAAATATAAATGGTAAAGGCAGCATCACAGCAGTAATGATGCAGGCTGGTATAGATGATATCTTCCTTTCCAGCGTAGTTCAAATGCAGGAATCAGGGCCAGTTGGGGTGTCCACTTCTTCCTCACTTCTTTTGAACTTCCTTTTAAACTTGAGTTGTCCTGCCACTTATAATGTGCCACTTGGAGATGTGCTGCAGAATGTACAATTTATACATCTATGTATTTCTAAACTATAACTATAATAGGGCTAAATGTTAAAATGGATTAGAAGCAAAGGGTGACACTGTGAGTGCTCATTTGCATATCATTACCCATAATCCCTGGCTGCAGTGGGAGCATTGTAAGCTAAGAGATAGTGGTGAGTAGCAGGGTTGCAGACCTGTCTGAGACATGTGAATGTGCTCAGGAGTGATATTTTTATTTGCTGTAAACTATATTATGCATTTAAATTACAATAGCAAATCTCAACATTTTAAGACATAAATTGAATTAATGATCATGACTGCAATAAAGTAGGGCTTATGTCATAGGGGCCTATGAACTAATATCATATTTAAAAATGTCAAGACATCAAACCTTTAGTGCTAAAGAGTAGTACAAACTTTCATAAAATGTGCATCGTACATAAGAAAAATGAGGAAACCATGCACACCAAAATTAAAGATGCAAAAGAATTAATGCAAAAAAAAGTCATTTAATGACTAAAAACAGTCACATAAATCCAACGTTTTGATGCTGACCACCTTCATCAGGGTGATACATAACCCTGATGAAGGTTGTCAGCACCGAAACGTTGGGTTTTTTTGACTGTTTTTAGTCATTAAATGACTTTTTTGTATTAAATCTTTTGCATCTTTATTTTGGTGTGCGCGGCTTTCCCCATTTTTCATTCATGCAAGTACCTTTACTAGATGTCCTGCCTGTAGCACCCATGCTTTCATTACCCTTTTTTTCATGTCCCCTTGGATTAGGGGCATCCCAAGTTACATGTTCTTGATTCTCCATTTTTTGTTTGATTCATCGTACATATGACACATAGCTTTAAATGAAGTCTGATGCATTGCGTCATGTTTAATACCTGCTTGATACAATTTTGATTTAAACAGAATTATGTGGTTTTTATTTACCACTGGTATTAGTAAATATATATTATTAGTTTACTATTATTTATATTAACCGTACTGTGTACATAATATATTTTCTTAACCTATATACTGAAACATAAATAGCAACTTCATTCTGCGCTGGCAATCTAAACAGACTTTTCAGGGTTTACACAAGGTTCAATAATTATAATTTTTTGTTCAATTGTACAATTTGTTTTTGTACATACCATTTACATCTGTGTATCATGCATATTCCAAAATATTTGACTACAATCATTTTTTAAACTTAAGGCACATTGAAGTTTAGAACTGTACATACTGTAGGTACAGACAACACATGCACAATTACATTTGAGACTGTCACGCATCAAATATACTCTAAAAATAACATTTGTGACCCATAGTACATAGGCCCCATAGCTAAACTTTCACGTTGTAATGATACTTTTGTATTATTATGTAAAAAAAATGCATACTATTGCAGTTATTTTATCAGTGTCCAAGCTGAGAAACTGGTAGACAATCCAGGTGCAATAGAATCTGATTTAGCATAACATTACAAATAAGGTCACCTGTTTTAAAATCTATAAAATCAGCAAAACCAAATCCAGTTAACTAGCTGCAATCCTCTATGAAAGTGCACTTATGGAGATGACCACTTCAAGCAGGTTTCGTTTTTTGGTTGATTAATGTATTCACGGTTGCTAATATGAAAGCACTTATGGTGCCTTGCAAAAGCATGTAATTGCTACATTAGGTAACCTGAATGGGCAACATGTAAAAACAGCCATTAACCCTTCGGGGTATGAATGAGCCAGCTAACACACTCCGTTGAAATAGTGTACATTGTTCTTCAGACTGGTATTCATCATCGTGGACCAGTGCTGAATTGTACTATAAAAGCACTTATTTTCCACGCTCGGCATACCGAATGGGCCACATGTAAAAACAGTCATTAATCCTTTGGAGTCTGGACGATTCAGCAAACACTCTGCATTGAAACACATTGGTCTTCAGTTGGGATGACAAAGGGTTAAATAGAAGATATTAGCATTCTGCGAAAGTATCGGGTTTGGCTAGAAAATAATGGAGTGATATCAGCTGAACGATTTGACACAGCTTCACTCTGAAGTCCTTACCATCTGCAGAGAATCCATTATGAATTAATTCCTGTAATTACCTCCTTGGGGCTGCTTTGTTGCATAGCTCCCTCACTGCTAAAGAAGAAACTGTCCACAAATCGACATATCTATTAAAATACGTTTCAGGGTGCAAAATATAAGCTACTGGTGAAACTTGCATCTATGTAAGCATTTTAGAATGGCAGTTAACCCTTTTAATTGATGTTTTTTTCACGTATTTTTGGTTTATGTTAGTGAGATAAACTAAACCAATTTCTCGGCATATCATGTGGTTTAGTCCAATTCCATACAGTATGTTTCAATTCATGTTAAAATACACACGTAGCAATATTTCAAACCAAAGGCTCTGTGATGAAACAAGTAATTCCTCTAAATGCAGGAACTATTTCTCCTTTTCTTGTGTTACTAACCTGATTTGCAAATACAGCTCCAGATTTATAACAACACAAATATATTAGCAATTATTTTTATTTTATTAAAAATGCAATAAAATCCACTTCATACACTTTACAGTACATATAGTTTGCTTCATACAATGACTTTTGTCATTTTAAAAAGTATTGTTATACCTCAATATATCGAACTAGATATTTTTCACCTGAGAGACATTTTAATAACACGCATTTCTCTCATCTCAGTTTTATTAAACAATGCAGAAATGCATGTAAGATCCAAAAGTAAATATTGGGTAATGTTTAAGTATGGGGTTTTCACTGCTCTTATTTTGGCCTTATCTACCCTGCCTCTGCCCATCTTGCTGTTCATTTGATTGGTTTAAGATCACAAGTCACCCACCCATATTCCCTGATCATAGTTTCCTTTGTAAATGAAAACACTTCTAGACTTTAAAATATGGTTTCAAAATACTTGTTCTGATTTGTTACAAATTGCACCAGTCACCTAATGGTATGCCTGTTTAAAGGTGTGATTGTTTATTGTTTCCCAACTCTGCACCTTTAACTACGTTGTTAATTGAGGGGAAGTCATCACCATTAAAACAATGATACGGAATTGTATGGTCCGCATTACCTATGTTAATGTTATTAAACATGCCATTTCCATTAGTTCTCTTTGATTCTAAAATTAGATTGAATTGGCCTTTAAGCAGCGAATGGGTTGATATCGAATGGGTCCTTGTTCTTGTGCATGCACCTCATTAAAGTCAGTGCTGTTTATGTTTAATAAAGCCCCCAGTCTCTCTCCATCTTTATAAACCTCCAGCCTTAACAGTGCGTAAGCCCTGCATCCCTGTTCAGTCGTGTGGAGCCAGTGGGGCAGGGAAATGGCAGCACTGCCTGCAGGGCCCCATCCAGAACTGAGGGTATAAATCTGTTTCAGCCGTGAATCCCACGCTTCATTGGTCACCTAGCTTGAATTTTCACAAAAGATCCCTACGTGATGCTTCTAATAATGACTGACCCAAACTCTGGTATTTTCATTTTTTTACATGCAAGATAATGGACTGTGTGTGAAATTATTTTCTGCAGATCTCCAAGAACCAAGTTGCTGGAAAGAAAAAGTGTACTGAATACGTTTGATGGTCCGGGAAGTAATACGTTTTAAATACAATTCTTATAGTTTCTCCTTTTTATTTAGCATGTTCTATTTCCACCCTATTGGAGTTGCAAATGTGAACAGATGTATATATTTTAGAGTTATAGAGGTCACTCCAGCGATGTATTAGTTATAATACACGTTTTCAAGTCTTTGTCTTCTAAAACATGAATTGTGTGCAGTGCAGAAATGTTACAATACATGTTTTATAGACGGAATAACATTCTTCTCACTCTTACCACTAACATGTCACTCGTTGAATTTCATAAGAAAAAAAATATTTCTTGTATTCTAGTTATATAGCGTAGACAAGAAAATGCATCAAATCTAGTGAAAGATACCCAAACATGAAATGTATAATCTATGAAAAAAAACAATGTAATGTAATTTTATTGGGTGCCTCTTCTTTATTCGTCACCAAATTAGCTTGTTTTCCACATGTGCACAGTAACCTGAACCCTATTCCATGGTGCAGTTTGGAAAACCCATGGGATGTTACGGCTCACTAAACAGCCAGCAGTTCGCACTAAAGAGCTCTAACTAGCATCAATCCCTTAGCGCCACTTAGATCAATGGTGACCACATATCACACGAAACGCTGCTGTGGATCAAGTGCCTTGTCATCGCTTCAATTTCCTAAATAAGTGCTTTTAATTACAATTCGCTATTTTCATTTTTTGTCAGCCAATAAAATGTTTATAAACCGCTATAAGCGAGATAGCATTGTCAGCATCAACACAAAGGGTTATTATTTTTTCTCACAAGAATTCCCTGCTGGCGCAGACTTGATGCTTGTCCCACGGCAAGTCTATTACTACAGAGTCCATACCCAATTGGTAGCACCAATAGGTATCTGATGACATGCGCAGGGTGGGGAATATGGTGGTTGACACTAGTGCATGGGGCGTCTGTCTTTGCTTGCAATGTTTTTAGTCAGTGACTGTACTACGCGAGGGATCAGTCAGGATCAGCACCACAGACAGCTCCTTGCAAACAGCACTTCTACGGCTGTGCAGTATTGCTCCCCTCCTGAAACTCTCTTTCACTAATAACCAGAGCAGCATTGAACATACAGTGCTGTGGTAATAAACACCCATCCTCATCATTACTCCACAGCTCATTATTCCCTTCTGCAGTGATTTTCTACCACACACCGGTGCTGTTTGTTTCTATGCTTCAACTGGACACCGTTCAGCAGCAGCAGCAGCAGCAGCAGAGCCACCTTCCCGTCTGTGATTTCAAGGGCTAGGATGGCATCTCCGGGCTCTGGTTTCTGGTCCTTTGGGACGGAAGAAGGGAACAATGAACCTGATAACACGAAACCTGATAACACGGGCAAAGGTAAGGTTGGCGCCCCACTTTCTCAGGTAATTATCGGCAGTTACTAGTAAGAAGAACCCAGATCGTTCGGTGACAAAAACTCCTTGATTATTATTATTACTATTATGGGCAAGTGCATAGCAAGTGCATGACATATTCGTGACCCTCTGATAAACACTACACTAATATAGATGTACTCGTCGATTGCATTGCAATAATCAATTTATGGCCAGTCGTAACCACAGCATGGATTAATATAGGTGTATTCATATAGATATATTCAGCATGATGGCTATACATTGATATAGAAACATTGATAACAGACTCATTAGCACACAGCGCAATCTTCATACCTACTGTAACTTAATTAGCTACAGTATTGTGCTAATCGGACTTGCATAGTTTTGGTCGCCAAATAGGTTGTGCATCCGATTTATATAGGGTTATATATGGATGGTGAAGAAATGTGTGAAGTCAGGTACAAAGGGTTTGTTGTTTTAGAATGGTCTGTTTTTCCTAGATAATAATAGCGAGGGAACATTTAAAACATCTCAAACGTAACCTGGACATGGCAAAACAGAGACAAATATTTATTTTACCTATCCACCTATCCATCTATCTATCTATCTATCTATCTATCTATCTATCTATCTATCTATCTATCTATCTATCTATCTATCTATCTATCTATCCATCTATCCATCTATCCATCTATCCATCTATCCATCTATCCATCTATCCATCTATCCATCTATCCATCTATCCATCTATCCATCTATCTATCTATCTATCTATCTATCTATCTATCTATCTATCTATCTATCTATCTATCTATCTATCTATCTATCTATCTGCACACACACACATATAATATATATATATACACACACATATAATATATATATATACACACACATATAATATATATATATACACACACATACATATAATATATATACACACACATATAGACATATGTTAAAATGTTAATGTGACTCTCTGGTACATTTTAAAACTTAAGGGACACATCATAAAAGTGAAATAAACCTTGTTTCAAAGGTATTCAGATCTATTGAAGATAACTTACCAATTACAACATATTTTTCTCTGGTGCAGAACCTTAGAAATATTGACATTGTCCGCTTATCCTAAAAAAAAATGCATTAAAAAATATATGTTTTATGTTTTTGATCCAGCAAAAGCATTGTGTCAGGTAGCCCAGAAGTTTACAGGAGGAATCAGCTCGAAATTATGCGGTAAGTGATAACAACAAACCTACATTGTTTACAATTGCAGTTCATTTGATTAAAGTATGATTGTATTTCCAAGCCGGCATATACAGTATTGTATATAATTATTTTAGTTTTTCTTTTGAAAACATTGAATTGTGTCTCCCCATGTAGCTTTACTTTATGGAGAGGGAGAAAAATCAGTGGACCCTGGGACCAAAGATGAGACTGGCTCACAAGACAAAGGAATGTCTTCTAACTACAATAACAAGACGTGCAAATGCCAAAAGGGTGACAGTAATTTTTCCTTATTATACTCAACAGGTATGTATTGCTGCTTTTGGCGATGTACATAGTATTTACATGCAATATAGGTATTATGTTTCTCAAAATAATGTGAATACTAATAATACTAAATACACTTTAACACATTCTGTTCCTGTTGGTATCTCCTGAGCAATACAGTAATTGCGAGAAGGCATCGGTGGCATTGAGAAACAAGTCAGCGAAAATAAAAAGGAACACTATATATATATATATATATAGACACATCATAGCAAAAATCATGTTAACAAACCAATGTTTTAATTTCACACCAAAATACGTGATATTTAAAAAACATCTGTACAAATTGTCTATTTGATAGAATACAAATCTTCTTCTATTCAAGAATCTGGTGTCATAATAATTTACGATTTAAACGTATTTGAGAGTATTTTATCCAATATACAAACCCAGGTTTCATTGTGCTCACTATTTGGGGCTTAGCCTTTAAGGTGTGATAGCGCAGATGATATTCTACCGCATGAGAAACCCCATTAACGTCATCTGCGCTATCACACCATACAGAATAAGCCCATATATCATATTTAATCTTTACTATAAGAAAATAGGAAGTCATTGGATAGAATATCTAAAGTTCTATTGTCTTTGTGGACAAGTACAAAGGATAATATTGGATTTGACAACTGGATTTGTTTTTACATGTATGTTTAATTAATATGATCATTGGTTTGCATGATGCAGTAGAGAGAAAAGGTTTCTCAATAACTGAGTTTCCTGAGGTTTCCCGAATATGTTTCAGATCTTCTACCAGCAAAAAACAGTGAAGGGGAAACACTGTCTTTCTTGCAAGACGTTATAGACATTTTACTGCAGTACGTGGTGAAAACTTTCGACAGGTCTACGAAGGTGATTGATTTTCATTATCCAAATGAGCTTCTTCAGGAATACAACTGGGAACTGTCCGAACAGCCACAGAACTTAGAAGACATCCTGCTTAACTGCAAAACAACCTTAAAATATGCTATCAAGACAGGTAATGTCATTTCAGTTGTCTCCACGTATTATTTTTTTCTGTACATTTATATGCAATATGAAAGATTTCTTTTTAAATTGCACTTTGAGGTTGATTATACAGGGCTAGGGATTTGTATGCAATGATGATTACATATTATAAGGACAGAAGCATAGACGAAGAAATGGAATTGTGCGAGTCAGACAGTCGTGTGTGTGTGTGTGTGTGTGTGTGTGTGTGTGTGTGTGTGTGTGTGTGTGTGTGTGTGTGTGTGTGTGTGTGTGTGTGTGTGTGTGTGTGTACTGTATGAATGATGAATTATGAATGATGATGATATCTGTGTGTACTATGAAAATTGTTTGGATTGGGAGTGCAGATGTACTGTATGTGGGTAAATTAGAGCTGATTTGTGCTCAGAAAGCTGGTGTTTTGGCAGTGGATGGGGTACTGACACATTTCTGAAGAAGTCCATACAATGGATGCTGATACACTGTAGCCCTTTAGTACAGGGTTATCCAGCTGATGAAATAGTTTTTCACTGGTGGGTGACTCAGTTACCTCTGGAAAAAAAAAATAACAAAACACCCATATATTCTTTGTGGAGGAGGGGACCCGTAGTGTATTTTTTTATCTTGTCAAAGGAAGTTTTATGGTTCTTATTTTTATACATAATATGTAGAGTGAGTGCACTTCAGTATGATAACACAAAATTACCTTTTCGTTAAACAAAACTGAAGTTTTAGATAAAGCATGAACTCTTTCAATGCTAGCAAGGTCTGCTACGCCTTTGCTTTCCTTTACTGCAGGCCACACTGGCAGTGAAAGGATTAAGCGTAAATGTACTAATTATTATTTTTTTCTACAATGGACTAAAATTGGGACTCACAATAATTATGTTAGATTGCCCTGAATTGCTGCTAATTGCTTATAAACAATACCTTCCATAGAATACAACAAGAACAATACGTGTTTTGGACTGATCAATAGCTGCCCTCAGTTAGCACATTATACAGTAACTGATGATTTGAATACATGATATTTGGTTAAATGACCCAATCACACCTGTTATTTGTTTATATTTAGGTCGACTTTTGTGCAGAACAATTCAATGTATACAACTGCTTCCCTGTACCATGTATTTCTTAAATAGATTGATGTATTATGAGACTTTTGTACATATAATAACGTGTTGCAGTACTTCTATATTCTTAGTAGTAATATTATAGATAATATAACAGGAGCATGTTATTTACTATTCAACCTTCTTACCTCGTACTAAAACTTCAATAACGGATCGTGGCATTTGTCGAAGAAATACAAGATAATGCAGACATTTCTTTGGTTATGCAGCTGATATCCTAAGTGATTTTGTGTGTATATTGGCCCTTATTAATATGCAAATGTTTGCCAATTCAAAAACATGTTTTAAAGCCAATTTTATCATTTACTTTTGCCAGAATGCATATATCATTTTACTATTTCACGTTTTTTCTTAATAAAGCTGACAGCAACCCTTAATGCTGATTATGTGTAACAAGTTTAATACCACGGTTATTCAAAAATTAATATGTGAAAGCAGTTCTTTTACAGTATATTATACAATTCCCCAAATTATAATTAATATATGTTATTATTTTGGCAACCTTAAAAAAAAAAGTTATTATATATGATGTAACATGAGTTTGTTTGTCCCACATCATCTGCTTGTACAGTACATGCTAGATTTGTGGGGATAGAACAAAATGGTAACCATTTCACCCACATGAAAAATGACTTTGTTCAATGCTTATTCGATTTGTTCTAAGGAGAAGTTTGGAAAAAGGGAGAACTGATTGTTAAACATTTTATTTTTTGAGTATCTTGATTTCCTGTGTATTTTTCAAACATATTTTTTGGGGGATTGGTCTAAATAGTAATAGTTCTGTTATGAGCATTGTTAAACATTGTTCATATATGACAAATACAAAGTTGATACAGGGATAGAATCCCCAGATATATAGATACATTTTATTAAAAAAAATCATACAATGCAAGATGTACAATATAAGCAGTGCAGCAAATATATAAAAACATTATGAGTTTCTTCAGATATGTTTGAAAGGGGCAAACTTTGTACATTGTGTAAGGTGATTGGCTTTTAGGGGTGTGTAAAGTAAAGGTATATCTAGGTGTAATCAGGTAATATTCTTAATAGTTAATTTTAGACAATTCTGCTTCCTAATCAATATTTTTTCAAAATCTAAAGCTACTGGATGATTTTACAATGAAAATGTAATCAGGGTGAAAAAAGAGAACGTGTTATAAAGGCAAATTATACAAAATATGCATACTGTATAGACAGTATTTATTTGAATTACCTTGGACAGCACCTTAAAGAGATGAAAATATAGAGAATAGTCCTGCATCCCGATTGTCATTCAGTTTGAGTCACAGGATTGCTTCCAACCCTCCTCCTCCTTTGTACCATTAACTGGCCCTACTGTTTATTCTCCAAGGTTTGATGGGATTCATTAAAGAGACACACAATCCCTGCGGACTCAGATCCCAGACACACCACACCATACTTTATATATTTGTGTCATACTGGGTTTGTAACCTAATGTATACAACAAAAGACAAAAAGTCCAATGCTATATCCAATATGACAAGTTATATACTTATTTATATATATGATTGTTTTTGTGGTTAATTTACTATTCTCTAGTATCACCTCCATGTGATCTTACCCAATTTGCTTTTCATACTATTGACCACCTATGACAATGAATTGGCATCTCTTTGTGATAGATTACGAAAACCATGATTCCTCATAACAATTACTCAAGTATCACACAATTATTTTTTTATGTACAATTGTGCATGCATATACAATCAAATAACAATTATAAGGTATTATTTAAATTCTTATTCTTCTTCTTCTTCTTCTTCTTCTTCTTCTTCTTCTTCTTCTTCTTCTTCTTCTTCTCATTGTGCTTTGAGATGTGCTGTTCCTGAAAAATATGAAGTAATAATAAATTGAATATAAATAGTTCTTGCTCAGTTCCCGTGAAATTTAATACATGTCCAGTGCTCATGTTGAACAAAGAGTGAATCACATGAATTACCAGTACACTGGGCCTAATAGTCAATTTCTCATTTTAAAATAACAATTCCAGTAGTTTGACTAAATATGACCAAGCTCTCAAAGGCAAACTGACAGGTATAAAGGAGAAAACAATATCTAATTAAACTGTAACTGTATACTGAGTTTTAATTTTTTTTACTTTACCTTGTCATCTCAGAAATGATTGGAGATAATGTTTTTGCCAGCCAAATAGGGCAAATCCTTCAAACATTATTTGCAGTCCCTTTCATGTGAATGGAAATAATCTGACCTTACTAATTCTATTAAATGATATAGAAAATTGCATCTCAGTTGAAAGCATTATTCTCACCACATGTGCAAGAACATGATAACAGAGCAGTGGCCGCCTGGCAAACGATGTACTGAATTGATGTTCTCTTTGCTTTTTCTTTGCTTTCTTTCTCTGCTTTGCTCCCTTGTACAAAACAGCTGCAAATACACCAAATTAACATAAGCTAGGTCTGTTGAAGGGAAATAGGGTTTTATCTATGAAATATATTGTTTCCTCAGTTAGTACTGGAGCCCAAACCAATTGATAGGATATCACTTCCTAACTAATTTCTAATGAGTCATTTATATTCAGAGTTTTAATTGTCCCAGTCTGTTCTCAAAACTGGAAGTCAAATCAAAGAAAAAGAGTCTTACATATTAAATAGAGTTGCAAATCAAATCACCCACTGAATACACTTTCATGCCTTATTTTCATGGCATTAATATTGATTTTAACTGTGTTTATTTAACATTGGCTATTTATGATATTCCTATCTGGAAGAAATGACAAATGATTGTCCTTTCCATGACTTTTAAAAATTATTATCTGTAGAATTAGGGAACGTCTGGCCTCTATTCTTGTTTTATTTCACTCTGGTTTTAAAATCATTAGTCATTTAAACCTATGTTTAAAATACTGTAAGAAGCAAGATATATACTGTACTTGATTGATTACACACACTTTAAAAAGAAATTACAAGGACTTAATGAGAGATTGCACTATTTTTGATGATGTAATTGTTTTCTTTTGAGTTAAGCAAATACAACTGTTAACTGAATATGGGACAACAAATAATTTTCATTTGACTAAAAAAAAGTATATCATATACTAAGTCGTTACATTGATTCATTATTTTTTTATTAGGGCATCCTAGATATTTTAATCAGCTGTCAACTGGACTTGATATGGTTGGATTAGCTGCAGACTGGCTGACCTCCACTGCAAATACCAACATGTAAGTACTGTAGCTAAGTATGAAAAACGGTTTCACATTTGCTAAAAATCAATCCTTTTACTACCTGAGAGAAATGCAGAGTTTACTTAACAGCTAAAGCAGCAACCCGTCCTGCTGTGTGTTTGTTTTTTACATATTTGAAGCAAAATTATTATATATATAATATATATATTTCAAAGGATCTGTATTAGGCATTAGGCAGAAGGTACAAAAATAGGCCGCCCAAACCGCACCCCCTTGAGAAAGGTCCTGTTCCGATATATATACACACAATATTAGCATTTTTGCGTCCGGTAAGAAGAGACCGACGTTTCCTTTCTCAAGGGGGTGCGGTTTGGGCGGCCTATTTTTGTACCTTATGCCTAATACAGATGCTTTGAAATACTACACCTGAGTGCAGTCTCTTCTTACCGGACGCAAGAATGGTAATATTGTTTATATTATTTGTTTGAGACAAGAACCCGCCTAACATTGAATTACTTTGAGTGCAAGCTATGGAATGTTTCTATATATATATAGTGCTTGTCTCAAACAAATAATATAAACAATATTACAATTCTTGCGTCCACTGGGGTCAGCCTCACTCTTGGAAATAGGAAGTCATGATATCATCATGTGAGACATTGCAGCTTTTGATTGGATGACCCTGCAACCAAATCTGTTTTTCCTTGCAAGTATTACAAAGGTAAACAATTACATATCTTGGCAAGCAAGGGATTTCTAGAGCTTTGAGTCCCCCAGTTCAGTTCAGGAGTACCCCCTGGTAGAGATGGGTGAATCTGTCAGAATCCATTCCAAGGATTTTTCTCGGCTTTAGGGGTGCAATCCGATCCATGCAATGAAATCCAGAGGCTTCTGTGGAATCCATGGCTGGAATCCATAGGCGGGATTATGCGGAGTCCAAAACTGAAAGCATTTATTTTGCCACTCTCACTTCTTGCCTATTTGTTGCACTCTGGTGAGGGATGGGAGAGGGTGTGTGGTACCGGTTGTGGTGGGGAATGGAGAGAGAAAGCTAGAAAATTTCAATTAAATTAGTTCTAGAGAGAGAAATAGAGAGAAAAAGGGAAATAAAAAGATAAAAAATTATCTAGAAAGAGAATTTTGTTGTTATACTTTCTTTTTACATTTTCTTTATTATTATGACTGATGGCAGCCAGGACAGGAGGGGCTTTGCACGTGTCCCTCCTGAGAGACTAAGAAGGAATTTTTCCTTTGGCTCATTTGGCAGTTAGGTTGAATCAGCAAAGGCAGTAGTATGTGTATCAGTGGATTTTCCTGCTAGTACCAGCCATTGGAGTAGCTGTAGTACTTGGGCGGCTGCAACCCTAGTTTTGAGCATTCATCATGAACCTGCTGTTCAGCCTGTGTCAGAGGAACAGGTTGTTTTGAAAAGTAGCTCTGCCTTAGAAGAAGCAGGTAGGACTGAGGATACTCCAGTATACAAGCGGCTCTCTGACAAGGTCTGTATTCCACTCTGCTGAACGGGAGCAAGGTGGCTGAGGTGTGCCATATACAAATGACCCAAAAGGCTTATTTTCAAAAGACCTCTTGTGAGTGCAATATACCACCCGTGTGTCTCTAGTAAATATAGATTTACACTACTGTGTTGTTCTGCTCCATATTTCTGAAGCTATTTGGAACAATCTTCCAGTGTTTTAATTATAAACACTGAATGTTACAGTACTTCTATTGTACACTATATACTCACCAAGTGTGAATACTATTAGTCACTTTCTCTCTGACCAGCTCTATATCACAGAGCTGTACTACAGTATGTTGTGGTTTATTCCGTATATTTTATGAACTTGGAAGTCACTGTGCGCCTCAACATCCACACAAAGAAGGACTGAGGATCTGTAGGCTATTGCCATTTGATTAATAGTGAGTTTCTGTCAGGACCACCTTTGTCCGCAGCTATTTCTTGTGTGTTATTAACTTAAGGTGATTTGGTCTGTATAATGACAGAGACTGATGATTCTTCCTGTGCCCAGGCCCAACTTTTGTTTGAAAAGGTGGGCGAGCAGGAGATACATGTTGTGCGTGAAAGCAGGTGAGTCTGTTGTCGGGGTTGCTGGAGCAGGGACCAGTTCTAGCCATGAGGAATGTGGTAGTTCAGGAGGTGAAAACGCAGACAGGAGGAGTAGGGAAGGGAGCAGCGAGTGCTTCAAGCATTGAGGAGGTTGTGACTGCTGTAAGCCCATCTGTGTCAGGGAGTGTGAGTCAAAGTTCGAAAGGGTAAGAGTGACATTGGTGGTGGTGATGGTGGCTCTTCTGATGAGCTTATCGAGAAGCATCATGGAGAAGGTGAGGCGGAGGTACACGGATGTGCCTCTCGAAGATGTCATGGTGGTAGTCACCAGGTTAGCCTACATAGTATTCCAATGATGATGAATGGAGCAAAGGAGCACAGCAATCAGCAAGCAAACAGAAGAAATCCTGCATGAAAAAATATCACGGGCAACTCCAAAATAAAACTGAAGGGTATTTGTTAGATAAGTTCACAGGAAGGTGAAAAAGGCAAACGCACAAACGCAATTCGTCCCGTGGGACTTTCTCAAGGTGTAGTACACTAACATACCTTCTTACTTTATGTAGCCGCCATTTCGCGCCAAAAGTTCAGCAGTGCCGCGCCGCGCCTGCGCACTGGGGATGCGTCGCTCCACTGTGATATCTCCCCATGTACAATCCAACTCCTCGGCGCATGGGATGACGTCACTAGCGAGTGGTTCAGAGAAGGAGTTATTACCTCAAGGAAACACACCACCAACTTGGGATACTTGCTGCTACTCTGAACTTTTGGGAAATACCACTGATACATTTATGAGGGAACTTATGAATCTTTTAGATTTGGGCAAGGTTCTGAACGTTCTTTCGGAATGCGGAATGTGATTACATAGTGAATTCCAACCCTGTAAAACATCTTTCACCATCTTCCAAATATCCATGTCACTTATTTGCCTGCCCGCGAGACCTATTATTTCCAGTATTGGATCTTTGAAGGGTGGTCTTTCTCATTATATTGACTATATCTTGCAGTCTTTTGTAAAAAAAATTTTACTATCACACGTTCTGGATTCTGGAGATTTATTGTCTCAACTAAGGGAGGTCACATGAGGTAGAAAATACATTTGGGGTTACTCTCGATGCACCTTACTCTATACCAGTGATTCCAAACCTTTTTTGTTTGGAGGACTCTTACTCCCTCTTTTCCTCACGCTCTCCCTCCCCCTCTCTCCACTCACTCGCCCCTACCTTCCGTCAATTACCCCACTCTCACTCAATCCCCCTACAAAATACATACCAAAAAACCCCACCCCCCTAAATACATATAACCCTACCCCGCAATACATAATAAAAATACCCCGCCCCCACCAATTCATATTAAAAATGCCCCGTCAATACATATTAAAGGTGTAAAGTGAGAAGGGCTGAACTGCTCCAAGGAAAACAGATTTGGGCCGCACGGGTAAAATCATCATCATCATCATCATCATCATCATCATCATCATCATCATCATCATCATCATCATCATCATCATCATCATTATCATCATCATCATCATCATCATCAACATCATTATCATCATCATCATCATCATCATCATCATCATCATCATCATATCTCCCCCAGCACCCCTCATCATCCTCATTATCATTAAATATGAGGTACAGCAATGGGCACTATTTTTTCCCCCTTGCATGCCAACCTCTTTTTGAGGTGGTGGGAGGTAACTCATATCTCTGGTGATAAAAACACATAGTGGGAATATATCATATACTGTATATATATATGTAAATATATATGTGTGTGTGTGTGTGTGTGTGTGTGTGTGTGTGTGTGTGTGTGTGTGTGTGTGTGTGTGTGTGTGTGTGTGTGTGTGTATATGTGTATATCTATATATCTATAGGTATATATAGATATCTATATATATATATATATATCTATAGGTATATATAGATATCTATATATACCTATAGATATATATATATACATATACATATACATACATATACATACACATACACATACACATATATATAATATATATGATTTACAGATGATCTAATATTTTTTGGAATAGAGACACAGATACACCTTTTTCCTGTTTTGAATACCTTCATGGTAACACTTCAAACTTGGTTTTCACTTATAATTGGAGTTATCATCAAATTCATTATTTAGATCTGTTGCTGTATGTGGATCTTGATAATAATATGCAGACTAATACTTTTTGTTAGTCGAATTCTTGAAATACAGTACATTCTTGGGGGCGGACAACTGTCACCCCCATAATATTTGTGGTGTACCAAAAGGACAGTTCCTAAGTCTGAGGCAAAACTGTTCTACTTTACCTGACTTTATAAACTGATCACAAGATTTATTTCAATGTTTTTTTGAGAGAGGATGACATGGATTTGCAATAAGCTTTTGAGGATGTTTTGACTATAGAGAGATCATCATTATTTAAAGATTCCTCTTTCTATGACTATAAACTAAATAATAAAAAAAAAGATAATTAAAAAATGTAAAGAACATTCTGCTACATAGACTAGGATAAATTCTGGGGGTTTCAGGGAGGATCCTGAGGTAACCTTATTTATTTCCCTGTTCCATAGATACAGTAATAAAGTTAAATCAATTGTTCACAAGCATTGGAATTTATTGTGCCATGACCCCAATTTATTGCGCCATACACAACGACCGTTTCGACCTTAGTAGGTCTTTTTCAAGTGAAAAAGACCTACTAAGGTCGAAACGGTCGTTGTGTATGGCGCAATAAATTTGAACATTTTGCAAAATCCGTGGAGTGCTGGATCTCTCTTTTTATCACAGTCCAAGTGGATGTTTGACAGGTATCCTTGAACCAGCAGCACCGGTAATACTTTTTGGTTTAATTCTTAAGGTGTGCAGCATATCACTGTTTATTTGAATGATCCCAATTTAGGAATATATGTTGAATCTTGCCCCAGACCTTTCTTTATATGAGGTAAAACTACTGCCAATTATATCTCTCCAAGTTTTGTATGTTCTACGGTTACCAAGCCATTTACTTTATCAAATAAGGGGTCGTAAAGATGTGGACGCTGTACGGCTTGTCACTTTATGAAACTCTCAACTTGTTTTTCTTCAGAATTTCCCACAAGATCTCACACAATTAATTCATTCATAAATTGTAACACTGAATTTGTTATATATTTGCTTTCATGTGGATGTTGGACGCGCTAGGTGGGAAGAAGAACCAAGTCCCTTAAAATACGCATTATGAAGCACTTGAGACTGATTAAGAGTGGGAATACCCAGCATCCAGTGTCAAGACATTCCTCTAGGTGTAATTTTGGCAATAGAGATAAACAAGAAAACAGGGGGGAGCAAGGGTTAAAAGGAGAAAATGCAGTCTTCAAATATAACGCATATATCAAACCACATAAGGTTAGATAAGCCAGGGAGGAGGGTGGGGGGAGATAAATAAATATAGATCCACAATACTTACACGGCCCAGTGTAAGTATAAATATAACAGGAGGTATCTGTGATAATCCAATTCTCCTACCCCGGTCCGTGCAGCAGGGGGCCTGGGTCACTGGAAGGCGATGGTATGATGAGGGAACCCTCACTCTGCCACTCTATCCCAACGTCTCCCACGTGGATGGTTATCAAACAGATGGTGAGGCAAATGTATTAATGACAAACCGACAGATTTAATCGGTAGGTGCTAATGTTTATACAAAGCACTCACATAAACACAAAGTCCTCAGTCAGCACTCGTAGTACAGGCGCACGCCCTGCAGCTGCAGTCCCTGCTACCGCGTCCGGAAGGCAGGGAAGTGTGATAGGCTCTCTCTTCCCCCCTCGGTCCAAAGGGTTACCGGCAGAGAAAGGGGTCTTGCATAGGTAGACTCAATCCCGAGCCAACAACTTATAGTTGGGTCGTTGTTCCACATTATTACTTGTTTTAGTTGGGCCGCCAAATAGTATTTCGTGATATCCGGGACTCCCAGACCTCCGCAATCTTTTGGAGCTAGCAAAATTGTTCTAGCAACCCTTGGTCTTTTGTTTTTCCAGATGAATTGAAAAATTCTATTCTGGATATTTTTAAGTTCTGCTAGTGGAATGTCTATTGGTAGCGTCTGGAAATAATATAAGAGTGATGTGAATTATTTTAAAGCCAGAAGGTAAAGTGGAAAAAAAATCCTCCGTGGTAAAAAAAATATATAATGTGAAAGAGAAGCTCAATAGGAATATGGGAGTAAATACATACTCTATATATACAATTTAATTTCTTTAGGTATAAAGCAGCTCCAAAACAAGAATTTTTCCAATGGTCAGATAAAGACGAAGTAGGATCTTCAGAGTGAAGAATATCCCACAATATATGAAAATAAGTGGAGAGAAAATATAGTGCCAAACTGTTAAAATAATCAATCAGTGGGTATGGTGGGCAAGATTAGTGCCACCCACGTGACTGTAGATGTGTTCAATCATTTGTTTAATGGGGTTTAAATCCTCCTATTTGCAAACTGTAGATCTTACATATACATCTTCATTGAAGCGTAAATGGATGTTTCTTCCAATACATATCAATGAAAAAGAAACAGATATAGTGCAACAATGCTTTATATAGTAAAATCAGTAGAGAAAAGTATAAAACGCACAAATTGAAGGGTTTACAACAGCATGTATGATTATCAAGGACTAGATAAGTACTCCAGGACTTTCTCTGTATCAGATGCAGATCTTCTAGCACTCAACAGCAAGCGTGCAACTTCCAAATTATGCCTCGGTTTGAGGCGGGGTGGTATCGGTGCAGTCGTCTTGAGAGTTAGAGGGTCTCTGGCTGCGTTGTGTTGTTAGATCCCATGCGTTTCACTCACAGATAGCTTCCTCAGGGACTTTGGAAAGTCCGGTTCAAATTCTGATTTACATAGTCTCTAGACTTCATGATGATACAATGCAATTGAATGCATAAATGTCTTTAATAACAAATTATCTTACACAATTGGGCAACAGACATTGAATTAGCATATAAAAGGACAACATCAATATAGATACATTTCTGCAAGAGAAAGAACACATTTTAGAAGACTAGCATAACATTCAGATACAATATATTATATATGTATATATTTAATATGAAAATAGGACAGTTTTAAAAGGTGCAATCAGCAAACAATTAAAATAACTTCTGTAGTCATATTAATAATGGAAAGTTGACCACTAAATATCAACAAAATCTTGTTAATTCCAACTATAATATTATGCTAAAAAACTTTGTAATATAAAAATATTATAAAAATTGGATTAAAAAGAATGACATATAGATTGCAATTCTTCAAAAGATATACTTAACTTGTTTTAAATACAACCTGCAGTAATTTTTCACCATATAGACATAGGGTATACTGTACAGTAGTGATAGATTCTATATTTATCTTATGGTCTCTTAAATTCTTGAATATAATATAGATTGGGCATAGAAAAAAAATTGAATAAAAAAAAATGAAATGTATGAAAGATACAGTAAGTGATGAATAAAAAATATATAAAGGAAATATTTGTTTTATAATAATTACACCAAAAATAGTTAATATCTATATATAAGTTTATCCCTAAAAGCTAAAGAGTACGTAAATGGAAAATCAAAATGATTCTCTTTGGGAGAGGTTGACAGTTCTGTTTCCAACTGTCCAATTGGACTGTACTTGCTCTACAGTATACCTAAATATACCAAACCAGTTGTGTTTGACTGAGGACATTTCTTAAAATGTAATGGTACACTGTGTTTCAAGACCTAGGGTAATGTTTTGAATATGTTCCAATATGCAGATGCTTAATGTGCAGACTGTGCATCCTGCATATTGTACGTTAAAAGATAGACTACATGGTCACTTTAAGAAGGAATACAACTTGACATTTTTGTAACTATTTCTTCTATTTGGAGATGTAAAATTATGTGTTTTAGTATGTCCGAATTGACATGCTTTACATTTCTCTCACTTGACGAAACATTTTGGTTTTTCTGTTAAAAACTTGTGTCTTTCAATGAGTTCTGTTTTTTTCAAAGCAGCTGGTGCTAATCTGTCTTTTAAATTTTTGCTTTTGGGAAGACTACAGTACTTGTGGTTTGTCTGGTAAATAGTCTTTTGAAACTGTATTACATCACTTATGTTTGGTGAATCTTTGTTATATTGGATCATGGAATAAGATTCACTTGTGTGTTTTCTTTCTCTTTTGTTTTAAAATGTCAGTTCTATCCATTGTACCTATTTTATCTTTTGCGGATATAACTATTTCATGGTCATACTTTCTTTCAAGAAATTTATTTTCTAGAGTCTTCGGGCCTAATGCTATAAGCAGCGATAAGCCCCTTATCGCCAGCTTATCGCCAAAAAAGTCTACAGCGATTAAGTAAGCCCCGTTAAGCTGGCGATAAAAGCAGTTTTATTGCCGGACAAAAACCCAACAAACGCGCAGCGATAAACCACTTATCGCCGCTTATCGCCAGCTTCTCAAACTCGCTCAATTCTAGTAGCCCCGATCAGCTTATCGTGGCTGATCGCCGCTCTAGAATGGAGATTTTCTCTCCAAATCGTCTCACCACAAAAAGTTGGCAAGAAGGTGGGGAGAAGATGCTGAGAAGCGGCTTGACAGCACTTAGAAAAAAATAAAAATTCCTGCATCGGACTCCGGAGCTGATACCGGTCAATATCAGCACAGGAGACCCCCGGCATGAATCCCATGCAATAAAAATGCATTTACAGGCAACTTCATTAACTTAGCGGCTAACCACTAAGGCAAGGAAGGGGTTAACCACCAGTGCCATGCTTATTGAGGGTAGCGGGGGTGGGGGAAGGTTGAATTGGGCCTTTGGTGGGTGTTTAGGCCTTGCGGGGGGCTTGAAGGTAGACTTAGCCCTTCATTACCTTAGTGGTATTAACCGCTAAGGTAATGAAGGGGTTAACCCCTTCTGCTACCCACCCAGTAGGCCTAAACATGCATCCTTTGGGCTAATACCCCTTCACCCACCACCGTTACCCACAATACAAAAGAATGCACACAGCAGCCCTACTAGCCACCTCCTAGGCCACCATTACACTTTTTCTTTTTTCTTTTACTTCTTGAAAGGGACTGAAGCCAGCCAATCAGAATGGCTGTGCTTCATTTCCCTTTAAGATGACGTCACAAAATCAAACATGGCTGCCGTCACATGGTCTACTACAACCAATCATATTTGGGATATAATTTTCACAATCTGATTGGCTGAACTACCATGTGACTGTGGACATCTGGTGATGTAATGTTAAAGGGGAATGAAACACAGTCAATCTGATTGGCTTACTTCAGTCCCTTTCATGACGTCACATTAAAAAAAAAAGGGCACATGGTTTTAACAGCCAATCAGATGACGTGTGAACAATTTGCCTCCCAAATGTGATGTCACAGGCCATATTTAAGGCCGAGACGTCTCATTTGAGCTCAAGAAGCCGTCGGCTCAACATCGTGGATTTAACATGGAGATATTGGATTAACAGATGAAGATAAAGACAGAAGAAAAAGAAAAACAAGAAATAATCACAGATGAAGAAAGAAGAAGATGATGGAAGATTACAGAAAGAAGAATTTTGTTACCTGTCCTTGATCTTTACGGTGGATGGCGTTGGATTGTTGTTGGATTTTTTTTCCCGTGACTTCACAGTATGATGGTTTGCTGATTTTCCAGGATTCGGAGGGCCAAAGCTTCTAAAGGTAAGATAAATATTGAATGTATGTACTTTTATTTTTACAGTTTTTTTATTGGATCTTTCTTTTTTTATGTCTTTCATTGCCCATTGAATGTAATGTACTAATCTGTGCCTGTTTATGGTACAGATGAATATAGTGGGAGCCATTGCATTGTCTGGCAAATGCATTTCTTCTATTGACTGTTTTATTTTCTATTTCTTTTTATTGTTTAAATTAAATTGATTTGAATTGTCATGGCTTGTTTTTTTCTTTTTACAGATTGGTTAGCGATTTTATTTAATGATGTATTTTGGTGGTTACTGGTTTAATTAATGTGTTGTATGTGGTTGTATGAATTAATTGTTGTGTTGGTTACTGCTTTTATGTATTAAATGTATTTTTTGGCTGGTGGTATGATTTATGTAATTTATTGCATAGTGGTTTTAATTATTTTATTGAATGCCTAGTGGTTTTATTTCTTTAATTGATTGGCTAGTGATTTTAATTAGTTATTTGGTTGGTTGGCTAGTGGTTTTAATTTTTGTTTCTGGGTGTTTTGGTGCTTGCTGTATCTGTTTTAGTATTGTGTATTTTTGACATTCATACTTTTGTATTAGGGTGACCATTGACTGCTATAGTAGCTTATCATGCCCATATTATATGGTATGATATACTACTATGCAACTCAATGGGTACAGGGTGGGTATAGTGGGTCCTGGGTGGGTGGCTAGGCCTCCCAGGTGGGTAGTGGGGCAGGATGGGTTAACACCTTAATTACTATAGTGGTTATTAACCGCTAAGGTGATTAGGGGTTAGGGGCCATTAGATTGTATTTTTAATGTAATGTTGCTGGCATTTGATGATGTGGCCCTGCAGTATGCTGACGAGGATGCCCTTTTGTTGGCAGAGGTAAGTTGAATGGTTTTTATTGACTTTATTTATGCTGGCTGGCTAATGTTGTGTTTAATAATGGGCAAATAATCTATTATCCATATCTGGATAAGAGTTATTTTGCACATTACTGTACTGTATGTATTTTTTTGGGGGGGGAGGGGGTTGGGGGACGTGTATTTATTGAAATGTAGGCCATGTTTTTGTTTTTTAAAATACAGGAATGGTACCACAGGCCAGCATGGACCCACGGAGACCACCCGAGGACCCCTGGACGCCCGCGGGAACCACCCGAGGACCCCTGTACGTCAATAGGGACCACCTGAGGACCCCCAGACACCTGCGGGGACCATCTGATGGCCCCTAGACACCCATGGGAACCCTTCAAGGGGCCCCAGACACCTGTGAGAACCACCCGAGAGCCCACAGACACCAGTGGGATGACCCGGGGACCTGCAGACACCTGTGGGAACCAACTGTTGACCCCATTGAGGCCCACGGACACCCATGAGGACTACCTGGTAGAGCCTAGCGGGGACCACTGGAGGGCCCCCAGGCACCCATGGGAACCCCCCGGTGTGCCCTGAGGGGCCTGCAGACACCTGTGTGGACCACCCGTGGACCCCCACCAGCCTGTGGTATTAATCCTGTGTGTAAAAAAAAAAATAATGGTTTTATGTGGGGGCACAGGGGGTGGGTTGTTTATTATTTTTTTACTACATATTTTAATTTAAATTTTATTACTAGTGTAGATGAGCAGGGGCACTCCGGAACAGAACTGCATTGATTTCAGGTCCGGGGACCCCCTGCTTCTCGAGATACAGGCCCCATTATGGGGTGATGGTATCTCCTATGCATGTAAATGTCTCGCATCACGTGACCGGGACATTTCAATGCATTAGAGATACTGGCACCCCATAACGGGGCCTGTATCTCGGGAAGCAGGGGTTCCCCGGACCTGAAATCAACGCGGTTCTGCTCCGGGGACCTCCTGCTCATCTACACTAGTAATAAAATGTACATTTAAATATTTTTATTTTGGGCGAGATTTGCATAGAGAGGTGGCTCTCTCTCTCTCTGCAGCAGAATAAATTCACCGGGTGAGCCCTTTTCGGAGTGCCGATCATCTCATCGCCAGTTACTCGCCATGTTTTCAAATGTTGCTATCACTGGTATTCGGGGCTTTCTGCATACCGTGATAGCAACGCTGTCCAAAATGGCGATTTAAAAACCTTGGCGATTTTTCTATCGGACTTTACTGCATGAGGCCCTTAGTCTGTTCTTTATACACATCTACAGTATATCAGGGCAACTTCTCTTCTATAGAGAGTGAGTAAAGAAACGGACTCTTTTTTTGAATCAGTGTCAGCTCCTTGTGACCTTGGGAAAGTCACTTTTAATATAATTTCATTATATGAAATAAAGTTGTTTTGTTATTATTAAATTGACCCTGTGGTGTGTTAAACAACCAGTTTTTGTGTTCGCAACTGTTATTAAGAATACAATTATTTGTATCTACAGTACTTTAAAATACATTTTGGTATTGATTCTATTTTTCTCTGAATATATGATTAAATCCAAAAGGAAACCTGCTGTTTACTAGAATTGGAAGTAAAGTTCAAATGTAAATATTTAGCATTCATATATTCTATAAAACCTTTTAAAAGGATATCATCACCCTTCCATATAAAAATAATATCATCAATATAGCACAGACAGAGATCAAGGTTTGCGCCTAATGGATTGTTGGTAAAAATAAAAATTATTTTCCCAAAACCCCATGAAAAGTTTGGTATCTGGTCACCTTGGCTGTACCACAGACTTGCAACTAAAATTGGCCTTCAAACAAAAAATAGTTATGGTTCAATATATGGGTGATACCATCGATTAAGAAATGTATTTGGGTTATATCCAATTTACGTACCAGCTTCTAATAGTTTCATTTTACAGCTTTACATCCTTTTGTGTGGTCAATTACTGTGTATTGAGAGGATACATCACAGGCGGTTAAAATATAGTTGACTTCCCAATTTAATTAATGTAAAACATTAATAAATTGTGTTGTATCTTTGAGATAAGAGGGTAAAGCAGTAACATCATCCTATATATAATCATGTTAGATGTAGCAGAATCTATACCTGAAATAATAGATCTACTGGGTAGATCAATCAGATTTTTATGAATTGTTCACAAAAAAAATACAAAAGGTTGCTTTTAAAATGGATTAAATAAAAATTCGTGTTCATGTTCTGCAATGATACCTACTTTTTTTCCATTATTGAGAAGGGAATCTAATTCCTGCAGATATACTGTACTTTTTTAAATGGAATACATATTTAAGTCCCCTAGGATATGATGTGATTCCTCCAGATAAATCTGTCTACTCATAATTACTGCTCCCCCTCTCATCTACTGATTTAATATCTAAATCATGAATCTCCGCCTACATATTTACAGCTTGGATTTCCCTATTTGACAAATTCCCTTTACTTTTATTGTTATTTTTGGTTAATAAGTCAAAATCATATTGTATCAAGTGGCAAAAAAAGTATCAACAAAGTTTTCCTTTGTAATATTGGGGATACAAAGTTGATATTTGTTTCAAATTTCCAATGTTTTCTTCATTTAAAATTTTAATTTTGGGAGGGTTTGGAGGGTCAAAATTTCTCTTTAGGAAATGTCTTTTGATTATTAGTTGTCGCATAAAATTATTCACATCTACAGTACAAAGAATTTCAAGGAACCTGGTCCAGTAGCGGGTGCAAACTTTAAACCATTAGATAGGACCTCAAGTTTGTCTTTATTTAATGGGATGTTACTAATATCAAAAATTATTTCTGCATTAATTATTTTATCCTTTTTTTGCTTTGAATATTTTCCTCGCGGTCCTCTCATATTTTCTTCTCTCTTCCTCCACAGGGGGGAAGCTAGAATATTCTGTTCCCTGAATGGGGAGAATCTGTATTTTTGTGCCCAACAGGTTATTGACCTCTTCCAAGATTATCTGTTTTCCTTCTCTAAAAAGAGGAAGGTGATTCTTTTTTTGTCATATATTTTCCCTTGATTACTATCAGAAACTCTCCTTTATTCATAATATGATTTATATTTATCATTGTCATGATGTCTATCAGTATTTCTATCGGAACTTCTACTTTGATAGTGATTATAAGCATGGTTTCAAGAATTTGAATGTGTTGATCCAGAACTCCATGAATTGATCTATAATTTATCTCTGGCGAATTGATCTATAATTTATCTCTGGCGAATTGATCTATAATTTATCTCTGGCGAATTGATCTATAATTTATCTCTGGCGAATTGATCTATAATTTATCTCTGTCTTATTGACAACTAGTTGGTTATAATTTCCCTATTTAGACCAGTTCCTTACCTAGCCATTCTCATAGTCACGTCTGTCTCTATTACATTTAGTTTGTTTTACTGACATGATTTTTTCTTCTAACATTGCATTGTAACTCCGTATCTAATTCTCTGAATTTCTCCATAGATTCTGAGGGTCCTAGTTTGGTTTTAAGGTAATTGATTGATTGATTGCTCTTTAAAGTGTTTGGCTATGTTGAGATATCAATAATTTCATTAACTCAAAAGAGCTTACTGAATAAATCTGCTACGTGAGTGGCACTAATCTTGCTCCCCATACCACTAATTGATAATTTTAGCAGTGTCATTTGTGTATTGATGTATCCTGTGATCTAATCATAGAGGGGGTTTGTTTTGTTTTATTTGTTTTATTCTATTACAGATGCAGTTAGATTCATTTAGCAGTTTGCCTCAAGGAAACTGCAGCTGAAAGGCAGTCTGACCACGGCCAGATCGCGGTTTTGCCATGGCCAAAAATGCAGCTGACTAATTGCCCATAAGGATTAACACAGCAGGGATCCCTGATTCTGAATGGGAATCCTGCGGCATTAATCCTACCGGGTCGCACCAGTCTGGAAGAGCTGCGCAGTGAGAACAGAAGGAATCGGTCCCTCTGCACAACTCTAACAGGCGATTGCGCAGTTTTTATTTACATTTTATTAATACACTGGCGACACACTTTATTCGAGCTCAGCTAGTCCCACGAATTCGGGTATATCCGGGTGTATTGAGGTTTGTGACTGTTTTCTGCCCGAGTGCATTGGGTTATTTTCCAGGCAGGGATTGAAGCATTTTATTCCCACTGGCTGCAATACTGCACAGTATATATATATATACTGCATTACAATTCATGAATTTATGCCATCTGGTAGACACGCGAAGCATTGCAGCCTATTAAATCCTAATCATTATCATTTAACAGATCAGCCGCCCATCAGCCAGGCATGAACCCAGGCTGGGAAGGCAAACGCAACGGGACTTGTCAGAGGTGAGGAGCGGCGCATTCCAGGTATCTGCCAGGTACATACTGGGTATTTGCTCGAATAAAGTGTGTTGGTGCAGTATAGGATTGAAGCAGGGGGATCCGCAACCCACACCACATCCATTTCAGGTCTGGAGATCCCTTGCTTTCCGAAGTACAGGACACTATATTGGGTGCCAGTAACTCCTGCAATTTTAAATACCCGCCTCATGGCCCATGTGACCTTTAAACTTGAAGGCGATACTGGCACCATTATTTCTTTTTTTACACACAGGATTAATACCACAGGCCGGACCTAGTGCCGGGCAGGGTGGAGATGAATCTGACTTAATTTAAAATCTGATCGTCATGTCGTTTGTCATTTTGCCCTATTGGGTCATTATGCAGGTGAGGTTTACTGTTGTCCGGGCGTATTGCATCTTACACTCAGCATCATGCATCATGATGACATGTGGTGTGTGGGTGGCGCCCGGCACTCGGTTGTGATGAGACTATGTTGTTTCTAGACATGCGTTACTCGATAACGCAACGATTGGTGTGAAACGCATTGGAGAATGTTCTGCGTGTTTTTATACATGGCATAAATAAAATGTATATTTTTTTAGCTATTATTTCCCTTGTCTCTGTTTCCCTGCTTCATTTTTTCTTCATCATCATGATGAAGGATTACATTGGATTTTGATGATAGTTGTTCTCTCCCACTCTCTGGCTGTGTGCACTCAAATCAGACCTGTCTGTGCAAAGTGTTACCAAGTTATGTGTCAAGTTTGCCAACCTAAATGCAGATGTTATATTAGTGGCTGTTGAAGCAGTCCATTATTTTATACATGTTTAATTAGTGTAATGCAGCCTGCACAACTCCAGTCCTTGAGGGCTGCAAACAGGCCAGGTTTTCAGGATATCCCTACTTTAGCACAGCTGGTTCAATGAGTGGCTCAGTATGGCTGAGTCACTCATTGAGCCAGCTGTGCTGAAGTAGAGATATCCTGAAAACCTGGTCTGTTTGTGGCCCTCGAGGACTGGAGTAGTGCAGGCCTGGTGTAATGGTTTTTAAGGGCCAAATAGGAAAAAGAGAACCAAATAAAAAAAAGAATAAAATAAACGGATAATGAATAAGTGCACTATACCTGGAATATTCAGTGCGCTAAATCATGGAGGTTAAGGAAAGACGTTAAAAGAAAATTAATCCACGTGGGGGGTTACCTTCCACCCCGCCTGTGAAGCCCACTGGAAGGGATGCAAGCTAGAAACCATCCTAGTGGACTTGGTGTGGGTGTACTCTTCCCATACACAGGAGTACACCTGTGTCTGGAACAACACCGCAATGTTCATTGTGATCTCCCCAAGTTCCAAACACTGCTATCTATTCTTACATAGCAAGCTTGGTTCATTTCTCACCTGTGCGTTTCTGTGAGATGAAACATAAACTGTGGTTTAGGACATACAAATGTTAAACAAGCCAAGTACTGTGACAAGTGCCAAGTGTCAATTCCACCCTATGTGTTATGTTGTGTCTGGCATAGCACCACAGTTTTGGTGCTGGATTGTTTGGGCTATAACTAGATGGTCGGTCACAAAAATATATAACTAATATCATTCATTCAGGAAGCCATATTTGTACCTTTTGGCAATAAGATAATGATGATGATGGTGGTGGGGAGGCACTGGTGGTGATAGATGCGGTGGTGAACAAATTGACATCAACACACAATAAGCCACTGACAGCACGCACATCTGACAAAGTGGCCGAGCACTACAAAACGCGTAGAATGGCTTTCATTCAGCTGTAACAGTATTGGAACATCTGTACTGTACTCCATTATCTGCCGATCAGATGTGAGTAAGAGACGCTATCTGTGGACTCTGTTTTTCTCATGCACGGCTGCTAGTTTGCAGCACTAGTGAGTATTGCCATCTCAAATTTCTGCTACAATCTCCCCATGTGACCAGCTTTTATTCAGCAAATTTGTAGGAATGGGGATACCATCCCTCTTGGTGCAGTGCAGGCCTTTGTGTCGCCAATAACTCCTAGCTGAATGTGCTCAGCAATTTGTGGATAGAATACATCAGCTGGGTTAGATGAGATGTCTACCTCCTTTACCTGGAAGTTCAGATTATTTTGGATGTTAAAGAGCCCCTGGTGTGCGCAAAAGGATTTCCACATCCAACATACAACTTTGAATTTGGCGTCAGAAACCCTAACTCCGGACTAAGGAGCCCACAGGTACCTCGCCTCAGTGCTCTGCCCTTGGGAGCAGTAAGGATTTTTCAGCCTAAAAGGTTTGGTTGATTAGTGTGACTTGATCACACACACATTACTCTGGATTATTAGGCATGCATGCTTTCCTCCCCAAATACTTCTTTCACTTTAAAAGCTGAATCTCCTGAATTTTGCTTAACAATTGCAAAAAGCTTTTTAATTTCAGTGGACCCTGCTCAGTTTGAATCCAATACTTACTGGTAACTAAATGGTTAAAAGAGATATACTGTTCAGTATGGTGCTCTTATGTGGTATTTATTATATTTTTTATTTGTTTCATTATATCTGACATCAGTAAATTGGTTGCATTTTGACAATTGGATTCAGGGCGCTTTTTTTTTTGTTGCTTTTATCAGTATTCTAGAGTATCTGAGTCAGGAGGCTGGAAGGAATTAATACCCATATACGCCTCCACTATGTTCATAGCACTTGTATAATTAGAGGAGTTTGCTACTTCTGCGAACCATGCCATAGTGATGGAGCTTTTCCCATAGTGATGGACCATGAGTCTGCTGCTATTACTACCACTGCCACCGCTACCCCCACCACCATCACTACCCAAAGCCAGTTGACTTGAGGCCTGAGAGGAAGGAAGTGGTAATGATGACCACCAGGTTGTTGGTTTCTAGGTGGAATGTAGAGATTGGTGATTGTTTTCTTCAAATTTTAATCCGCCTCAGATTGACCAGTTCCTCTCATCTGCGGAATTTCGCTGTTCAATCTCAAAAAGGCAAACTCTCTTATTTGTTTTCTATTAGTAAAAATACGAGTAATGGATTACAAATCTGTGGTCGTATTTCTAAGAATTAGAACTCAAATTCAATCCTCATACCTTCAGTATAGGGGAGGAAGAGAGAGGGAGAGGAATTCTATTTTAATAGTATCTCCAGTTGTATATATATCCCTTCAAATCTTCTTTCAAATAAAATAGGAAGAGATGCCTGTACTGAAAAAGAAGCACACCTGAGGTACCCTGGGATATATGCTAATGGTTATGTAAAGTATATTTAAATGCGTCAGACCCCACACTTCCTAAAAGGATGTCCGTAAGAACTATACTGAGTTGACAAGCCTAATGCACGTAATGACTGGACTGGTGTCAGTCCCCACAGGATTACAGCCCACAACCTCTGCTACTCTGGGCAGCACTTACTGTATAACCGTGTGAACTAAACCAGCTGTTTGGTAGCACTACTGTAATAGTCTACTAACATATCTCCAAGGGATATCTATTTTGGTTGGTGTTGTAACTTTGAAAGGACTTCATGCAAAGTAATATGTACTGAGGAGTAAAGGTTACTGAGGCCAGCTGAGACACAGGTTTTCTGACACACACAGGTAAAAACAAGGTGAAGCACAACAAATACAGCAGATGCAGAAACAAAGTAATATAACAAAGAGAATCCTTCTCTTCCTCTTCCACTACCACCACACAAAAATTATATTTCAGGTATGTGGATTGAATCTGGATATGTAAAATCCACAATTTGAAGGACGGATTTTCCATACTAGAATTTTATGGGGGGCGGAATGGAATATTGGCGGATTGGGACTTATCCACTTAGATTTTTTAGTACCCAATCTACAGATGGATTTTAGCTAGGGGATCGGATTTGGTCTAAAAATCCTGGAAAATCCGGTAAAGGGGCTCAGACCAGTCCGCCCATCTCTAGTGGAATGTACGCTCACTGAGGCTACCATTTGTGAACCTTCATTGTTCTCCTCTCTCTGCCTTTCCTCCTTTGCCAACACAGCCTGGACACAATCAATTAGCTTCTCCTTGCTTTTTGTCACAGTCTATTCACCATTGGGTGTAATGTATATAATTCTATCTTTGAATCGAGGTTCTAAAAGTGTAGCCTGAAGGTATTCATCTCTCCATTTGATACTGACAACATGGGGTGATTTATGAGGTATTCAAGCAATTTATCAACCATTGCCACCATTTCATCATCATCATCATCATCATCATTATCCTAATAGTCAACATTATGCTGCATATCAATTAATGTTTTTTGAAGGGGGAAATTACAGGGGTGATCTGGCTTATGTGAGCTTCATCGTTGCTCACAAGAGCGGAGGATTCCTGAATGGCCTCAGCAGTCTGTACAGCTCTCCCATCATATGCCACTGTCTAGGCTGCAGAAAGGCCTCATCAAGCTGCCTGGCATGCTCCATTACAAAATCATTGACTGCCTTCTACTATGGAATTCCAGCATGTAGACACCTCAATTTTTAGCTGGTGGCGAGGCAGATTGTTTTGCTCTTGCAGCCTAGAAATGCATTGCTGTCTGTGTACTATCGGCTAAAGTGAGCACATATTTTTCTGGCAACTGACAAAATGCTGTGCACATTCCTACACTGAGCTAGGAAATGAGTGACTATTAAATCGAGTAATTTTGAGTAAATTTGAGTAAAACAAGGAATGTGGGTCATGTTGCCTTGTTTCAGTGATGCAACCAAGTTGGAACCATTAACCTCCATCACAAATCCAAGCCGAAGTGCCCTGGGCGTTATACTCCACTCTATCACATTCTGCAATTAGTCTAAGACATCATAAGCTGCGGGTGCCTTTTCTTTAATAATCTGCCCACATAAAGTACCATGTCTACAGAACGTCTTGCTGCTGTAGACACCGACTGTCTTTTTAAAACCCACCCAATAGGCAGTAACAGTCAGGTAGTTACTGTCTCCATGACACTGTCATTGTTCTCCCACTTATTCTTACTGTGAGTAGTAGGTGCACCACCACCACCACCACCACCACAATGATCACGACCAAAACTATGTCTTCCTCTTCTGGACCCACCACATCTACTTTCAAGTCATGTTTTTTCAAACCAGTTAAACTGGTATTACTATTAGACATGTTGGTATTATTTGTTAACGTCAATTGTTATATAATTAAATGAATAAAGGGGATGGACAATCTAACTTATGAGGAGAGGCTAGCTAAATTAGATTTATTTACATTAGAAAAGAGGTGTCTAAGAGGGGATATGATAACTGTATACAAATATATTCAGGTACAGTAAAATGAGCTTTTAAAAGAACTATTCATCTCACGGGCAGTACTAAGGACTCGGGGCCATCCCTTAAGGTTGGAGGAAAGGAAATTTCACCAGCAAGAAAGGAAAGGGTTTTTTACAGTAAGGGAAGTTAAAATGTGGAATTCATTACCCATGGAGACTGTGATTGCAGATACAATAGATTTGTTCAAACAAGTTTGGGCATCTTTTTTTTAGAAAGGAAAGGTATACAGGGATATACCAAATAACAAAACATGGGAAGGATGTTGATCCAGGGAGTACTTTGATTGCCAATTCTTGGAGTCAGGAAGGAATTTTTCCCCTTATGAGTTTTGTGTTTGTCTTCCTCTGGATCAATATACTGTAAGTATGGATATTGGATAAAGTATCTGTTGTCTAAATTTAGCATAGATTGAACTTGATGGACACATGTCTTTTTTCAACCTCATCTACTATGTAACTATGTAGTATATGCTAGTGCTATACTAAGCTTCCTGCTAGCTAGCCTAGGGTAGAATAGACTCAGATGATCTGCTGCTATATACAGAACTAGCCCTTCTTGCCTGCCTGGCACTTTAAAAAACACTGGATGGCGCTCAAACACTCTTACTCGGTGTAACAAATAGCATATATAATCAATAATCAACAGTGAATAAATATGTATATGTGCATACATACATACAAGTGAATATATAAATTAATAAATAGTGAATATATGAATAATAACGTGAATTCATATAATCAAGTGACCACACACCACCACATGTTAATGTGAAATAAAGGGGCTAACAAACGTCCTCTCAACCCTTAGTCAAGACTGTCCCAGAGTCCTGTCACATATATTCTCCTCCAAATCCCAGGGGAGCGATGTTGTCAGCCATAAAAAGAAAAAAAACATATATCGGGCAATATTGCTAAACACAGTGAATGTGAACTAAAAAGGTGCTCCAAAATGCCTACTCACACTTGAGTAGTAGTATAAAGGCATACATCCAGTCAGTGGCAATGATGTTGCTGGATACAGGATAGTAGATTCAGCAGATCTCGGATTCAAAGAGATACACAAGCCATAGTGCAGATTAAACACACATTTATAAAAACTATACACTTTACAATTGGAGGCTTACAGTGTAGCAATCATGGGCACGGTATACATCAGGTAGAGACATCTGGCAAGTCGCGACCTCACCGCCCGCGCTCTGATCACTTCCGCGTCCTTGTTGCTCCGCTGACGTCACATCGGGTCCGCAATGGAAGCCTTCCGAAGCTGCCAAGGGAAACCTCAGGGACACCTCTCTTCCAGGATCATGCCGCAAGCCACGCTCTACGCATTTCGCCGTGCAATAGTGATGGCTTCTTGAGGAAGGCATGCCTTGATAAAGAGCTCTGTGTAGCGCGAAACATGTTGGTAGGGTAATGTCTTGCCATTTTTTCCATCCATGACCATTAAATCTTTTTATGGATAACGCATTTTCCTCCTAAATGTTTTTTGGATATTTCCGGTTGTGCTCTGCCATTTCTTCTTCCTATTGCATCCAGTTAAATACTATAAGTTTTATTAAGTAAATATTGGAAATATTTGGCCTGGCTAAGGCTACCGTATAACAACATGACTACAGCAGAAAGCCCTATAAGGAAGTAACCCAATTAAACTGATAGATTTAGTAGAGTGTACACTAATAATATATATATTTATTAACTAGTGATGGCACTGGCGTGGACTGGTATGTGTGTGGACTGGACAGCCTGGATGGTGGTGTACTGTTTAATGTTAACAAATAACAATCACAAACCAGATAACTAGTAATATAATAGTAAACTGTGGTATAATAACAGTGTATTATTATGTCAGAGAAATCTACTGTTGTCTCATTCAGAGACTCAATCACTTCTCTATAAGTTAAGTTAATATATATATGATATAATACAATGGTTGCATGAAATCAGGAGACAGCACTCAGGTAATGAAGGTGGAAGGTTTGTAATGAAGGCAAAACAAGGCACAATATACCGATGTTTCGGTCCCCAAATGGGACCTTTCTCAAGGTGCAGTGAGGGAATGAACTTGTGAAACATAGAAAACCCTAAAACCAACTGAAACTTAATTACTATAACATAAAGCATTTCAATTACACAAACGTCCACCATACCTGTGCTCCCGCGATCTCTATTGTGCTGTACCGGCCATTTTGAACTTCATAGGTAGCCATCTTTGCTCGGATAGCCCTGGTGCATGTGCTATGCGTCCTTCGCTCCTGCACATGTGCGACCTGTGTTGACATGTTGCTAAGCAACAGGAAGACCCGGTGGCCATTTTGGAATTATCGCGCATGCGGAATGTAAATAATGATACTGTTCACGCATGGCATGAACCCGCAGTCGCTGAGTATCCAACCTGATGCTGCGGCTGTTGGGAAACGTAGCGCATGCACAGAGGCAGTTACAGAATGGCATATGCTACCGCAACAGACCCACTGGTTATAGAGAGGCTGCTAAATAATTGATAAGTACAGGATGCTGGTCAGGAAATGGCTACCATAGTGAACACACCAAAAAACATGAATAAAGTGATAGGAGAACATGAAAAAAATCACACTATGACGATGTAGCTATAAAAAAAATCCGTAAATGCTAAGATGTTAACTATATGAAATGCTATGTGTAGCAATAGCATAATGATACTGAGTATTGTGACAGTTGCAAGGTGCTGAACCTCTATAGGCCCCCATTTAAGACAATCCATAAGAGACCAGTAAGAGCAGAAGGAAACGATCCCTCAAATCCTTAAAAAATAAAAAAAGAGGCGGGCACATGATAGTGTCCAATCAGATTGAAGCTGTACCATCTGACCATCAAATGTGATGTCACAGGCCATTTATAAGGCCTGGATGCCTCATTTAATAGGAAGAAGATGACGAGACAACATCCATTGGGACTTACCATGGGGTTGGATTGACAGATGAAGAAAGAAAATAGAATATTAAAGAAATGAAAGAAATAATGACAGAAGAAGATAAAAGAAAAGAATTTTGTCGCCTGTTCTGGATCTTCAAGGTGGATGACGTTGGATTGACTTTGATGACATCACAGTACGAGAGCTTGCAGAAACGCCGGGATTCGGAGGGTCAACACTTCGAAAAGTAAGAAAAATATTGAATGTATGTAATTGTATTTTTATAGTTTTTTTATTGTATTTTTTTCTTTTTATGTTTTTCATTGCCCATTAACTGATAATGTATTAATCTGTGGCCATTTAGGGTACAGATAAATACAGTGACAGCCAATGCATTTTTTGGCAAATGCTTTTTTTCTATTGATTGTTGTTTTTTCTTTTTCTGTTTATTGTTTGGCTTAAATTGTTTGTAATTTGGATGGCTTGTTTTTATTGCATTTTCCGATTGTTTAGTGTTTTTAATTAATTATTTATTTTATTGGCTACTGGTTTTAATTGATGTGTTGGCTAGTGGTTTTCTTAATTAATTGATTTGTTGACTTGTGGTTTAAATTAATTAAATGTTTTGTTGGCTAGTGCTTTTATGTATTGAATTGCTTGTTTGGCTAGTGGTTTTATTTCTTGAATAGTTTGCTTGGTTAGGTGTTTATTGAATTGTATTTTTATGTTTTGGAATTAGAGATTTTTTATTATTGTGCTGTTTTGGAGATAGATAAATGTTATTGATGTGGCTTACTATTAGGCTTTTTAGTTCTTTTATTGTTGGGGTTTTTAGTGCTTGTGTATATATTTTATTATTGTGTATTTTTGGCCTTCATGCTTTTTGATTAGGTTGCCCATTCACTGCTATAGTGGTTTATGAACATGTTATATGGGCATGATATACCAATGATGCACCAATCAATGGGTACAGGGTGGGTATATTGGGCCTGGGTGGGTGGTTAGATCTCCCTGGTGGGTCGCGGGGGAAGGTGGGTTAAACCCTTAATTACTATAGCAGTTAATAACCGATTAGGTGGTTAAGGGGCTAGGGATCTTTAGATTGTATTTTTTATTGTATTGTGTCTTGCAACGGAGGACATGGATGATGATGAGGATGAGGACGCCCTTCATGCTGGCAGGGGTGAGTGCAAGTTTTATTTACTTTATGCTGCTGGTTTATGTTTTATTTTAATGGGAAAATGCAGCATTATCCATATGTGGATAATAGTAATTTTGCAAATTCCTGTACTGTATGCATTGGGGGGGCGGGTGTATTTATATCCATGTATTGCACTTTTTATTTTTTCAGAACAGGATTGGTACCATAGGTCAGAGGGTACCCCCATACACCCGCAGGGACCACCCAGGGGACACCCGTGGGGCCCCCGGGCACCCACAGGGACCACCTAGAAGCCTATGGAGGCCCACAGACACCCGCAGGAACCACCCGAGGACCCCCAGACACCCACAGGGACAACGTCCATGTACCCCCTTCACTCACCCCCTCTGCCCCCAATAAACCTGCTGTTGTTCCTTAACCCCTTCATTGCCTTAGCACAGGCCTGCACAACTCCCGTCCTCGAGGGCCACAGACAGGCCAGGTTTTCAGGATATCCCTACTTCAGCACAGCTGGCTCAATTAGTGGCTCCATCATAATGAGCCACTAATTGAGCCAGCTTTGCTGAAGTAGGGATATCCTGAAAACCTGGCTTATTTGTGGCCCTCGAGGACTGGAGTTGTGCAGGCCTGCCTTAGCGGTTAGCTGCTAAGGTAATGAAGTTGCCTATAAATGCATTTTTTATTCATCTGATTCATGCCGGTTTCTCCGGTGCTGGTATTAATGTGTATCAGCTCCGGAGACTCCCGGCATCAATCCGAGGCAGGAAAAATGCATTTTTTTTTCTAAGTCCTCTCTCGGCACTTCTCGCCAGGTTCTCACTACCTCACGGCAACTTTTCCTGGTAGGACGATTTTGAGAGGAAATCGCCATTCTATGGCCGCGATAGGCCCCGGTAACTACTCGAGGCTACTAGTATTGCACGAATGTGAAAAACTGCCAATAAGTGGCTACTCGCTACTCATTTGGCGATTTTTTTTTCTTGCCAAAAAATATGCAGAAAAGTACTTTTATCAGTGACTTATCGGGGATTACTGAACAGCAAAAGTCCTTTTTCGTGAAAAGGCCTCGATAAGTGGCTTATCGGCGCTTATAGCATAGGCACCATAGTTGTTAGAAATCCAGAAACGTTTGTGCATGTCTAATTTGATCTTAAAGGTTTGTATTGCTTATTTTCCAGATTTCAAAATACATCCCCCCCCCCCACCCAGATGTTTAATAGATAGCAGATAAAAAATGTAAAAAAGAACAAATATAACTTTTTGCACCAGTTGTGCAGCCAGGAGATTTTGATAAATACTCCCCTTCTGATCCATACATATTTATTTTACATGCTGTCAAATATTGAATATGTTTCCATTAACACAAAAGGATTTAACCTTCTGAGTGCCCTTGTGCTTCTTAAGAAGCATCTTAGCACTGGCATGCATATGGCCCTTGTGGCGTTCTCTGAATGTCACATTATCTCTTTCTGTTCTCAGGGTTGAGTGATCTAATGATGAATGACAGAGGGAGGATGGAAGAGAGATCAGATCCATGTGATTGCTGTAGCAACAGTCCAGTCATGAACGGGTTAAGAAAGGGATTTCTAGGAAAATTATTCGCAATATGTTATATATAATGGATACTGTTACATTCTCTGACAGCAAAATAAACACTGCTTCTTCTGAAACATTTGTCTTAATCATCACATTATTGTATTTCAGGTTTACTTATGAGATTGCACCTGTATTTGTGCTACTGGAATATGTCACACTAAAGAAAATGAGAGAAATGATTGGGTGGCCGGAAGGATGTGGAGATGGAATATTCTCACCTGGTACGTGATTATTTTATTTATTTGATGGTAAGTCTGACATTATGTAAAGGGTTATTTAGCACAGTGCCTCATCTTTACTCCTCACCAGGCATAATCTATGTTCTGATTCTTTCTTTGTCTGTTTACAAAGTTTTCCCCCATTGTTTACTTTTCTCCCTGTACTGAAGATATAAATATTCGAGGGCAAAATATCTTACTTAAGTTCTAAACATTTTCTTTGGCTACAAACACACGTTACACATTTGGTTATTCATTTTGCTGTGTTGAGTAATAGAAAAATACAATGGGGTTTGTATTATTTGGAAGAATCTTGACAGCTCATGAACTTGATTTAGAAAGATGTATATGCTGTGCACTGCAAAATGTTCCTCAAAGCAAACTACATACTACCATGAGCATAATGTGTGCTGTGTAGGAAATATAATCTGATGAGACATTTGCCTTGCAGTTCTATGTGTTCCGACTTTTAGAACATAGCAAGTCTAATATGTAGAGTGTTTCTGCCATCTATACATGGAGCTGCTAGAGCTTGAATAATGAACAGCAATACTAACCAATTGCATTGAAGAGATGTCTCTGTGTGCAATGCAGAGATTAGAACATTTAAGTAATTAGTGACAGCAGAAGGCACTGATTCTTCAGACTTCTTTTTATCATGTAATTTATCTCTTCCAGACTATTTTGTTAGGTACTTCAGACGTAAACACCATCCAAATTAACAAATTACTTTTCCTTGATCCTAAATCTATTAAAAGACACACATTTCTTTCCATTATTCTCGTTCGCCAAATGAAAAATTGCACAAAACAGCATGTTACTCACACACCACAAAAAGCAGGAAATGGCGCTTCTGACTGTGTGGAAGGACCTACGTATTTTTCATTTTCTTAGTGTATAACATCAAAAAATGAATGCATGAAAACTAAAAACCCATAACGCTCAATTACTGTATGCTGCAGTTTTTCAGCATTTTAAGAGCACAGGAGTTTCTATTGGAAAGCAAAGCTATATTGTTATTGAGCATTCAGGTAGTTTGTCTGTGATGGTGCCGATTGGGGCACTAGCTCATGGAACTTCCCTTTGAATTAGAATGCAGTAGTGCCTCGAGCTGTACTATCATACAGTAGTATAATGAATAACCTCCTAAGTGATGAATACCACACATTGTAAGAATCAATCTGTTATTAACCCTATTTATAGCCATAACATAGTGCTGGCTAAAATATATAATGAAAAAGACATATTCTGTAAACAGTACAGTATAAAACAAGGGTCAAAACAGTGGGTATTTTCATAGCGTTATCACCATATGTGACATACAACACTGAAAAGATAAATATATCAGATGAAATGCAGACAGCATATTGCTTCTCATTAATTTCCTAGACTTCTTCCTTTACCTCCTCTTCAAATTTTTTTGTCCCACCTTCTTGATCACACAGGTCTCCGTGCCTCTTATATCACAAATCTGAGCATACCTTCCTTATTTAGCAATGCCACCAACAGTACTTAGCCATTTTTGGGAAAGGAACTAAATAGGCAGCCCTATGAAAGTCCTACAAATGGCATTCCAACACCTTCAAAATAAGATTGGAAATACAGCCAGGAAACATGGTAGGCAACACAATATGGCATCAGCTTATCTAGTATTAACATATTTCAAATACCTTTATATCGCTAATAATTTTGCCACTTGGCTACCTGAGAGATGGCCATTCACTACAGGTTGTAGAATGAGTTGGAAATATGAAAAAAAATTCTAATTTAGCTACAGTAAGTAGAGGTAAATTATATGTACAGATACAGTCAGTTTGGCCTTTTTTCAACCATTCCAAAATTCTTGAATGAATGAACATCTTAAAGTAGACAGGTGCATTGGGGCTGACATTAGCTGTAACAGCAATTGGGAATTTGCAGCGAGTATACCATTATTCTTTTCAGTAAAGATTGTCTTCTGTGTATAGATAAATAAATATAAGTAACACAAGCATCGTTTGAAAAAAGAAAGCAACGTTTCGCACCTTACGGTCCTTTCTCAAGCTCCCCCCATGGGGAGCCTCATTTAAGTATTTTCACTTATACTTAACATAGCTAAATATATTATGAAATTTGTCATTCCAAATGTTTCAACAGAATAAAAGACAACATAAAAACATATCAAGTAACAATTTTGCCTGTATCTTAAATGGATAACTATATTTTCTTAAATTGGGTGAATGAGCACCTGCTAATCACATTTTTAGTAACTTACCAACACAGTCAAAATGTTTGACCAATACCTCCTGCTCCTATATTCCACAACTGAACTGGTAACGATGAATGCTATTGATATTTAGAGTGTATCTCTCTTAATGTATCTCTTAAGGTGCCATCTAAAAAAAATCAGGAAAAATAACAAAAGAATTGAGAATGTCCTGTTGTGCTATAGAATTGTTTCCCTGAGAATATTTTTTGTATTTCAACAATAATTTACAGTAGGTCACAATGTAAAATTTTAAGCATGTTTGTTGCATACACTTACCTTTATATTACACAAACAACATATACTTATTGCATTGTTCTGATTAGACTAGGCTCCCACTACTAACTATTTTCCTATGAAAACCTTCCTTACAGTGCAGATCATGATTTTGTAATCAAATGCAAACAGATTATGTCCTTGGGCCTACCCTTATCAACCACCATGTTCACTCAGCAGTATTACAGTGGGCATTACAGAAAATCAACTCCGCACCAATTATAATAATTTTAATATGTGTGCCTCCAGGTCAGTCAAGATGGCAATGCAATGAAGGTTCATTTATCAAGCATAGGCACTGCACTATCCATACCAGCAGCCTGAGCCAAAGCTTAGCATTCATAGTGGTAGTGATGCACCACGCCGTACCACTGAAACTAAATAGGCCGTACTAAGCTAGAAGAGCACAGAAGCAGAGAAGCACTGATTTATTTTGAGTTTATATACTGCAACAAAAGTACAAGACTGTAAATTGAACTCAAATGTAAAACATATGCAATGCAGGTGTATGACTTTAACAGTGATGGTCAATGGTTAGTACAGGTATTGAATCAATTTTATGTCAAAGTGCGTCTTTAAAAAATACACTAAGAGAAAAGAAATGTATATATTGTACTGTTTGGAGTATTACATTACACTGATCTTGATTATCTCTGAGTGGCCACAGTTGTTTTTCTTTGTTGCAAGAGGTACCCCAATTTCTGCTTTTGGATGCAAAGGTAGGATGGATTTGTAAAATTACAGACAGAAATACACTAATTATTGCATTTACGTTATTCTATTGTTATCAGCATGAATGGCTTGCAGCATGCTCACTGTGGGAATCTTTCTCCATTGGAATAAAGAAAAAATAGTATGCTTTTCTTTCCTGTTAATAAGCATTCAATTGCCTGTAATGGAATTTTTCAGGTTCTGGATATCTCCTCAGCTACTTCAACTTTGTTTTGGCGTCAAAGATTGATGCATGATACATTTATATTTTACTCTCCTGATAATTTGAAACATCCCCAATGTTAAAAAGATTACCAAAGCATTACTGAGCTCTGCCACCGTCAATGTTTCTGCAATAAACTATTAATTAAACTGTCCAAAACAATATAGACCCACTCATAAGTCTTTATATCTATTTATGCAGTAATGTGGTTATCATCCGATAAAACCAATCAATTTCTCAGGGAACGACCATGAAACACTATTGTATGGGACATAAACCATATGGAAAAAGTTTGTCAATTAATTCTTGATGATGGAAAATCTTTTTCAGGCATAGGAAAATTATTGAGAACATATAACAGAAAAAACAACATTTTCCAAAATAAGAGCCAGGAAATTTTTCCTACATAGCCATTAAAACTTGCAAGGATGTATGCATTATTTTATATATAGAGAGCGCCAACAGTGTACGCAAAGCTTTACCAGATTACAACACAGGGGAAATAAAGTACAACAGTGGTGATAAGAGCAGCAAGTAAAATGACAACTTAGGGCAAAGGGAGACCATGTTCTGAAGAGCTTACAATCTAAGTGGTCTATTTGGAGACTTGTAGCTACAGATTCAGTAACAGTGCTTTGTTAAAAAAAAATACAATCAGGGAGGTCAAGTGCACCTGGGCTCAATAGTATATGTGCAGATCATTTCATGAGATTTCTTTTTAGAAGTGAGTTTTCAGCTTGGCATTGACAAACAGGAAGTGAAGGTGTCGCTGAATATTGAGTGTAAGAGAGATCCAAAGTTAGGGAGATATCAGGGAAAAACGTTTAAGAAGCCTGCAGAGGTAAAAGATGTAGAGATTTGATATTCTTTGGCCGAGCGTAAGAGTTGAGTAGGATGAGAGATGAGAGTTGTGATATGCAGTATGGAGATGCAAAGAGAGGTGTGTAGAGGTGTGTAGAGCCTTAACAGAGAGGGGAGAACTGTGTAGTTTAAATAGAAAGATATCAGGAGGTCAGAAGAAAATATGTGTCTAGAAGGGCAGCAGATCATTTGAGCCACAGAATTTTTAATAGATAGTGAAGGAGAGAGTTGTGAGAAAGGGAGTCCAGAGAACAGAATGTGGCGGTAATCAATATAGATGAGAACGAGGGAATGTATTAGTGTTTTACTAGTTGTGGGACAGAGGAACAACATTTCTATTAGTGGAGAAAAAGGGGGAGGAGTTGAATGTAACCCCTAAGACATCGTATTTGAGAGAATGGGTGGATAATGGTATTATTGACTGTAATGGAGAAGGGAACATTGAGACCTGGTTTGGGAGGAGTATGGGAAGCTCTGTCATAGCTATATTAAGCTTGAGAAGATGAAGGGCCATCTAGGCAGAGCTTGCTGATAGGTACCCTGTGAGTTTTGACTGGACTGAAGGAGTAAAATCTGGTGTAGATAAATATAGTTGGGTGACATTAGCATAGGCAAGAGAAATATGCACCCGCTCTACCTAATGTGACCAGGCGGTCATAGAAACAGGCCGGTGCAATAGGGCAAAGGAGATATATATCAAACACAGAGAAGAACACTGTATGAAGTAAAGACACTTACATACAGATAAGTCCTTATATATAATGCACTCAAGGTCTGTGGGAGAGAGTGCCCTACTGAGTGAATAGTTGCAGTACAAAAGAGATAGTCTGGACCAAGTAGTAAGGTAAATTATTGTTTATTAAAATAATTTTTCATTCACTCAGTAGGGCACTCTCTCCCACAGACCTTGAGTGCATTATATATAGGGCCTTATCTGTATGTTAGTGTCTTTACTTCATACAGTGTTCTTCTCTGTGTTTGACATTAGCATATCATGATTGTTATACCAAAAGAGTTCATGAGGTGACAAAGCAAGACTATACATACATACATACATACATACATACACACGTACATACATACAGAAAGAGAGAGAGAGAGATCTAAAACAGAGCCTTGAGGTACACTAAAAGTGTGATCTACAGTACAGAAGGGGTGCGCAAACGCTTCTCCCTGAGCCCCCCTGCCTGCTCTCAACCCCTGTTCGCCCCCACCCCCCTGCTCGGCTCCCGCATCAAATGACACTACGGGTCATGTGACATCATGTTGCAATGGCAACTTGACGTCACATGACCCTGCGACATCATTTAATGCCGGGTTGCCATGGCGACGTGTTGCTGGAATGTTAAGGTAAGTTAAGTACAGAGGTCTCGCGGGATTCCCTTTGGGGAAGCGCGGGGCTGCTGTAACCGCTGCGCCCTGTCAGATAATCTCTCGGCGCCCCAATTTGCGAACCCCTGATCTACAGTATGGTGGTAGTGGTGGAGTTTGCAAATGAAAGAAAAGAAGGAGCGTTGGGAGAGGTAGGTTGAGAACCAGAAAACGGCAGTGCCATTGATTCCAAAAGAGTGAAGAATGTGGAGAAGAGAGTTATTAAAAGTGTTGAAAGCAGAGAAGAGGTCAAGAAGAATCAAAAAGTTACCTTGAAATTTGGCAACATGGAGGTCATGAGCTACTTTGGTGAGTGTAGTTTCAGTTGAGTATGCAGTGCCAAAGTCTGAATTGACAGGGTCAAGTAAGTTATTGGAGTTGAGAAAGTGAAGAATGAGAAACAATGCATTCCAAACATTTAAAGGTAATAGGCAAATGAGAGTCAGGGTGATAGTTAGAAAGAGAGGTACTGTAGGGTTAAGGGTATTCGTCTTGGGAATAGTTTGGACAATAGCATGCCTAAAGAGAGAAGTGAAAGTGCCAAACCAAAGAGATGAGTTAAACCTTTGATGAGGATGGGGACTAGGGCATTAGCAAGAAGTGTCAGGAGATAGAGGGAATCAGGTTGAAGCTGCATGGAGTGGAGGTTAAGGAGAAGAGCATCTGAAACCTATCTTCCTTTGCAATTGGAGATAATTATTCAAGGGTAGAATGAGGGGATTAAGGAAGAGAGGTGTGGAAGGAACAAGGGGATTTCTCTGGATACCTTCTACCTCAGGCAATAGAGTACAATAAAAATGCGCGCTGGCCATCAGACATTTTCTTTAGAGTCCCTTTTCAATGCTGCTCCCCATATCCCGTGATCAGCGGGGCTAGAGAAGACTCACACACATAAAGACAAAAGGATGGGGGTGCAGAAAAAAGGGAAACGAATCACTAAGTGTTCAAAGTATAAAACAATTTCTAGTAACATAAAAGAAAAAGTACAAAACTTACAATAAAAAGGATCATATGGATCCAGGTACACCAGGCAGAAAAAAACTCAAGCAGAAGCTCCATAGTACAAAGAAAGTCCCCCTCTCCGGATCGCAGTTGGTATGTGCTATGGGGAAGTTCCAGACTGGCATCCACTTCTATCTCCTGCACTCGTGTAAGCAGTGTTAGGACTGTAGCGTCATCACGTCAGTACCCAGCATGCAAATGGCTTGCCTACGCGTTTCATGTCACGTAGGACACCAGTGATAACTTCGGGGGGGCACTTCTACCTCACCCTTGAAATAATTATCAAAGTCGTGTTGTGTAATGGATGGAGTGGAGCATAATGTTAATGGAGGCCAAAAGAGTGAGATGGCGTGGGTTTGATTTGTTCCCATTTATTAGAAAGGTGAAGTAGCTCTGTTAGGCAAGAAAAAGAGTAGAATTAAAGTGGTTAGGATGAATTTATAGTTAATCAATTCTGCTAGAGAGTGTGATTTCTTCAAGAGGCAACTGACAGAACAAGTGCAAGAAGTTAAAAGACGTGTCGGCATGTTTAGCCAGGGTTGGTGGTTGGAGCACTGCAAGTGTCAGCGTACAGAAGGAGCATACAGCTCAAGTGAGGAGGGGTAAGGACAGAGTTGTAAGTAGTGACAATACTTTTTGGGCTCGAGGTGGACAGTAGTGAATAAAATTTAGATTTTATACTGGTTTTAAAGAACTGAAGGAACTGATGGTATTTACGATATGAGTATAAGCAGAGGCTGTAGGTTTTGTCTAAATGTTGTGAGAGAGGGAAGATATCATGAAGTTATGGTCAGGGAATGGTACAGAAGAGATTGAAAATTCATAAAAGGAGCTTTTTTTTGTAAAGACAATGTCAATGAAGTGGCCGTCCCTGTGGGTGCCTGAAGCAGTCCATTTGTGGAGACCAAATGAGGACATGAGAAAGAGGACGCGAGATGCTCAGGAAAGAGAGATGTCATCAATGTGGCAGCTAAAGTCCCCTAAGAGGAAAGTAGCTGAATCAGAAAAGACGAAGAAAAATAACCAAGATTCAAATTCATTGAGGAAGAGGGAGTGGGAGGATGTAGAATTTTGTGGCTTGTAGATGACGACTGTTAGTGCTAATGATATGAAAAATAAGTGTTCCTTTTTACAACGCGTATCCGACTTTCTGTTAAGGAGTCAGCTGAGTGACCTGCTCTTACCTCGTGCTCCATGAGGGGATTCAACCACCGCAGACTTCTAAAGGTCAAAACCATGGAAAACTAACAAACAAAAGAATTACACAGTTTAGAACACAGACATATAGGGCTAATGGAAACATTCCTCAATAACACTGCACAAAGCATGTCACAGAGGAGTCAGAGGGACAGAGATAAAAAGAAGCATGACAGCAAAATGGCTGACCTGGCTGACACAGCTTTGCAAGAAAAACAAGCGTTCTCTCAGATTATTATCAAGAGATGGTTAAGGCAGTCAAAGAAATAATGGAGCCAATGTTAACCTCTCACACACAGCAATTAAAGAGGCAATAATGGAAATAAAAGAGCAAGGATTCTCTTTGAGCAACAGATTTACTCAGGGCGAGCAGAGGATAGGAGATGTGGAAGGTGATGGTATAACTCTAAAAAAAACAAATGGGAGAGCTCGGGAAAAAAGTTGAAATCTCCACTGATAAATTGGATGATCTGGAAAATAGATCCAAGCGGAATAATCTCAGACTGGTGGGAGTTTCAGAAGACATAAGAGGTGAGCAGCTATTTGAAATGTTATCATATGACTTACCGCTAAAGTCGGGCATAGACCCAAAACTGCTCCTTCTTATAATAGAAAGTGCCCACAGACTAGGCCCGCCATGTGCTACCGGAGAAGAAAGACCCAAAGTTAGGGTGACCAGATATCACGGTTTAACCGGGACAGTCCCGGTTTTGCGTCATCTGCCCAAATTTTTGGGGTGGTGTTCTGGTTTTCAATCCTACGTTTGCCGGTCGCTCATGCGCATGTGTGATCAGAGCATGCACGGTCATCAAGTGCCGATTGCGCATGTGCACAAGCAGCCGGCAAGGTGGCGATCGCACATGCGCAGTAGGCAAGCGCTCTTCATGCATGCATAGTCTGTGCTCGATGTTCACGCATGGCATGCGTAACATTTGTCCTGGTTTTTGCTGGGACAGATATGGTCACCCTACCCAAGATGGTCATTTTCAAAATTTTAATCTTTCAAAAAAAGATGATGAAGTGGAGAGCATACAAAAAGAAACGACAAACAGAATGGAAGGGGGAAAAGATTCTAATTGTTCAAGACTTCTCTTCTGAGGTTTCAAGAGCAAGGAAGGAATACTCTAATGTACGTTCAGAGCTGTACAAGAGCTGAGACTCTTTCATGAAGATGGATTTGTAGATGTCTCTTCCTAACAAGGAGCTGCACAAATTTTGAGGCAAGTAAGAGACAGTAACAAGAAGAGAGAGAGTAGAAGCAGCCCTGGGTTAAGTGCAGAGTCATGCTCTGGTGCAGACGGATGAGCAACAGGACAGATTTCAGTATTTTGCTGGGGCGAAAAGTCTGAAAAAGCTTTAAAGTGATTTATGGAACTTGGAAATGTTATTTAATGTTTAGAGAAGAGCTGGGGGAGAAGAGAAGAGGAAGGATAAAAAAAAAGGTTTAAGGTAGAAGTGAAGATAAGGGACAGGAAAAGATTAACGATGTGGCGAAGGGGTTCATTATTTGGTTGCCAGCTTGAAAATATAATACAGTATGTCGTTTTTTCCATCCTAGGATGTGCTAAAGGCCTAATCTACTGTATCTCAACAGCCACATTCAGTTACAGGTATTCAGTTTTATAGATAAAGGGGTTACATTTACAATGACCTAAAGCAAAGTTTAATTTTTTTATATTTACAAAGGTTAATAGTTTTGTCAGCGGTTAAAGGTTGTTCACACCGAAACAGAGTAATTATAGATGGAAGTATAGCTCTGAGAAAGGAAACTGAGCCCTAAAGTCAAGTTTAGAAGTGTTATTTAATTAGAAAAACATTATTTATAGCTTATTAATGTAAATACAAGAAAGTACTGTTCTTGGTAGGCAATTTATTTTTATTTTTTCCCTGTGTGTTTTCCCCCTCTGTGTTTAATTGTTTTCTCTCTTCAAATTACCATAAGGAGATAGCAGATTGCAGAGTATATTGATTATACGCTATTGGTTGGTTTTCTAAATTGAAATATGTTGTAAAAATATTTGTATATGTGTTATATTGATGCTATTGGTGACTGTCTGTGCAATCTGTAAATTGAACCTACCCATATACAGCAAAAGGTACTTTTATGTTACTACATGGGGTCTCTATGTAATAGCTGGTGAGAAGGGTAAAGAAAATCAGTTTCCCAGGTTAAAATAAAAATTCAAGGCAGTATTATGGCCACCTGAAAACGAACATCCTGGAATATAAGGGGTATTAACACTCCTGTTAAAATGAAGACAATCTTTACTCATCTGGGTAAGCTTAAAACTGATATAAAGTAGCTTTTTAACAAATTAAGAAGGAGATGAGTAAAAAGCTGTACTGTAGTGCCGATGAGAATTCTAAAACAAATCTGGGGCAATCACCAACAAGACCCAGGTACATGCTGGGTACATGCTGCAACATTGCAGTGACATTTCTGAAGACAGACTAATGGCCCATCGGATTAACAGCGGGGGTCCCTGGCAGTCCCATTCAAACTGAATGGGACAGCCAGGGACCCCTGCGTGTTAATCCGATGGGCCATTAGTCTCCGCAGAAATGTCACTGAAGTGTTGCAGCATGTACCCAGCATGTACCTGGATCTTGTTGGTGATAGACCCAGATTTTCCAAGGCAAGTTTAAGGTAATTTTTAGAATACATGTCGGCGCACCTGTAAATACTCTTCATATAATAGCAAAGCTAGAGGGGTAGCCATATTCATTAAAAAAGACCTCCAACTAGAGGATATAAATGTATACTCGATTCACAAGGGAGATTTATTATATGGAATGTGATCATTGAAAAAGAGAAACTGTGTTTGTGTAATATCTACGCCCCAAACGAATATTCAAAAGATTTCTTTTTAAAACTTGTGCAAGATATAACCAAATTTGCCAAAGGGTTATTAGTGCTTTTGGGGGATTTCAATATTATCGATAATGTTACTTTAAATATAAAAAGATTTAAGGCCAAAAGGAAAAGGGAATCCAAATATGCTGTGGGAATATCTTATATGAAAAAGTATTTGAACACAGTGGATGCTTGGAGAGTTTAAGATATGACAGAGGCGTGAGATGGGTAGTCAAGGACGACAGTAAGTGTGGATATGGTAGGGGTCAGATTTTTGAATAATTACTCATGAGGAAGTGTAGAAAGAGGTATAGGGAAAGTAGGTGAGCGGAAGATGTGTAAGAGGTCTTGAAGGGGGAGGACGTAGGTGATATGAATATAGGTGGGCATATTTTCCACCCAAATCTAAATCTGCTGTATATTGGACAATTTCTTCTGCAGATGAGTTCCAAAAAGGCAGATTTGTTTTTTTTACTATTAGTAAAAATCTGACTGATGAATTGCGAGTAGGAGGAAAAGAAGACAAGTTCAATTTAGTGGTGTCTCCAGTTGCATATATATCCACTCATACCTCCCTCCAAATAACGTAGGGAGCGACACCTATGCTAAAAAAGGAGCACAACTGAGATACCCTGGGAAATATGCTAATGCCTATGTAAAGTATTTTTAAATGAGTCCTATCACAGCTTCCTAAAAGTATTTCCATATGAACTATACTAAGTTGACAAACCTAAGGCACCTAATGAATGGAATGGTGTACTTGTGTAAAACCCAACATGATTAGAACCCACAACCACTGCTTTTCTGGGCAGCAGCTCTAGCAGTGTGAGCTACCACCACCACCACTATAAAACGATATTTCTGGTATTCAAGTCCGACTTTGGATTTTTAAGAATCCAAAGTCAGATTCAAGGGTTATCTGAATGTATTTGATCAAATGACAGATTCTGAGGTATCCACTCAGATTTTTTAGTACCCAGACAGATTTTGGTGTGCAGATCGGTTTAAAAAAAAAAAAAAAAAAATGAGAACTCAGTATAGTTCTTATGGAAATCCTTTTAGGAACTTTGGTATAGGACTCATTTAAATACACTTTGAATAAAACTAGCTGCGGAAATCCGCAGATCAGATTCAGACAAGTCAGTCCATCTCTATTCCTATGGGAAAAGTAGAAGAGAAGGAAAAATATGGGAGGAAATGCACTGTAGATAGAATAATGAGTTGTAAAGTAAGTTAAAGGAAGAAAAAGTGTTAACAACAAGAGATGTTGAAGCTAAAAGAAAAAAGTAGAGAGGGAGTGTGATGGTTGTGACAATATGTGGAGAAGTTTGAAGAGATATTGTTGTAGCTGAAAGTGGAGGAAGAGTAATAATGGGGCAGTCTAACAAGGGTTTTAAGTATAGGACTCTTATTAGTGTTAGAGGAGGGAGCTCACTGTAAGATGTCCAGTGATATCCACATGTAGAAGTAATTGCAGTAGACAGAAATCCAACTCCTGTTTACAGTAATGTTGTATGACCCCAGATACACTCAGAATGTGAGCACTGTCTATCCTGTGGCACACTGCCTCCTCAGAACTAGTGGCTGATTCTATGTATGCTGATGCGGCCTATCAGGCAATTTGCAGCATATATAGAATCAGCCCCTTAGTGTGAGTTTATACTGCTAAAATGTCACCTGAAATAGCTTCACTACTCACATTTCTTTCATCTATTAGTCCGAGTACATGTATGTATGTGCTTACTTGTGTGTGTGTGTGTGCATGTTCACATGTATATGAACATGTATGCAATTGTTTAACTACCATATACCAGCTGGTTCAGCTGCCCTAGGGCCCACTACCTTTAGCGGCCCATCCTCCACACGCTAGAACACTGTTCCGGCACTTCTTTTGGCAGCTGGAACAGTGTTCTGGCATTTTTAAACGTCCTCCTCTCTCCACACCCCTTCTGCGGGGTCCCTACCTGATGTCGGGCCCCACTTCTGCAATCACGAAATGGGTGGGCTCCCTCCATACCTCCCTCCACCATTGCAACCGTTCTACATGTCGGGCCCTGGGGAGAGAGATTGACCTTTTTAAAAATTTGCACCAGGGTCCAATAGTGCAACGTTCCCCTGCATGTATGTGTATGTATATTTATTTATGCATTTATATATATATATATATATATATATATATATTGCAAAGAATGACCTAGGCGCACATGTGCAGGGGAAGAGAAAGGAAAAAAGAGAGGAAAAAATCATAGGGCAGTATATCAATACAAACAGATAAGAATTCGGTGAGATATGCACTTACACTAGTAAGATCATTAAAGGCCTTTAATCCACTTAGGGACTCTCGAACTCAGCTCCTGTAGTTCGTCTGTTTCTTGGCTCCTGGATCTTTGGAGGGGCTTGTCCTGAAGGCTCCTTGCAGCAATCACGATGAGTCTGTTTTAGCAGACTGTACCTGCACCTGTACACCTGTACCTGTACACCGGTGTATATATATATATATATATATATATATATATATATATATATATATATATATATATATACACACAGACGAGCCAACGAGTATTCTAAAACTTGCCTCAGTTTGAATGGGACTGCCAGGGACCCCTGCTATTAATCCGATGGCCATTAGTCTCTGCAGAAATGTCACTGAAATGTTGCAGCATGTAACCAGCATGTACCTGGGTCTTTTTGGTAATTGCCACTGGTTTGTTTTAGAATAACCATCGGCACTATAGTATATATATATATGACACCACGTTGCAGTCTCTTTTAGCCCCAGATTTAAGGCAGGAAACATAGTATTTCTCTATATGGGGTTAATTTACAGGGATAAATAATACACTGACAGGCCCACCTCCCTTTAAGTTAAAACAAAATCATAAAATAAACTCCTACTCCTCTTAGGAGATTAACTGCACATGCAACTTCAGACCTTACTAACTGGATGGACAGCTAAGTTGGTTACCCCCCAAACAGGTACTATTATAGCTGAACATATACAGTCTGAACACAGCAATAAAGTGTTTCGCTTATCTGTTACTCCAGGGTTTGGAGCAGACATCCCCGCTTCAGCACGGTCCGCATCCTTCCTTCCTAGGGGAGCTCAGACCCACGAGAGCTCAGAAAATATCTCCTCTGTAAGTCCAATGTTAAGGACAGGACAACCCCACTTCAGCACAGTCTCGCGTCCTTCCTTCTTCTTCTTGGGATTAACAACCCAGGCAGTCCTAGCAGGCTCCGCGACCACCGTTCAGTGGGCCTAGGGGGCTGTGCCAGCTTCCATAGCCGGGGAGAACTCTTCTCTGTCCCCCTTCTCTGGGTACAGCAGTCTGTCTCTGTGTGTAGTCGCTTCCTGACTTATAAAACTCAACGTGCCATCAGGAGTTCAGCCTGCTCAATTAGCCAGCAGCTGCTGCTGGCTTCTCTAGGGGGATTAACTCTCTGTCCACTGGAAAGTCCCACAGCTGCCCTATTCCAGCACCTAGAGCCAGTGATGGTATCACTATATATATATATATATATATATATATATATATATATATATATATATATATATATTTAAAGCAGAAAATAGCCGTGTTAGTCCAGTTGCGATAGTTCAGAATAAATGAGTTCTTCAGTATTAGGTGATACCTTTTTCATTGGACTAACAATTTATGTCATAGGACAAGCTTTCGAGAGTTCTCCTCTCTTCTTCAATCCTTTGTATATCAGTATTGCTTGACCTGAAGAAGAGAGGAGAACTCTCGAAAGCTTGTCCTATGACATAAATTGTTAGACCAATAAAAAAGGTATCACCTAATACTGAATAACTCATTTATTCTGCAATATATATATATATATATATATATATATATATATATATATATATATATATATATATATATATATATATAAATGCATTCGTAAATATACATATATGTGTGTGTGTGAAAAAAGTGGATGCGCAGATAACAAACTGCCTATAGGGGTTTTGATAGTGTCTATATATGCTGACATAATGTTTTAGATTCTGCACAAAAACCAATAATAAGATACAAATTGAACATATACATACTGTAAGGCACAATATAGAAACTCAAAATTAACTTGACGTGTCTCAATGAGGAGGAATAGTAACACTGGATCAGTGTGACACATAATATGAAAGTCCTGATGGGAATAATCCTGAAAATGATAGAGAAAAGCCAATATGGTGAAGTACTGTATGATTGTATTGTCACACGCAGTGGGGAAAAGCTACTCACAACGTAGCATAAGTTAACAGCATTTCGGATACAATCCCAGCCACAATGGAGACTGCGGATGACGCGTCTCTGCCTCAATGCGGGGATGCCATGAATCAGCTGGCCGAGTCCAAGAATCTAATCCTCACGCTATTTCTCTCCCTCTCATCACCTGACGATGACGTCGATGGGATGCAGGAGATATCTGTATTGTGGTAGCCCTACTACCTATATAGCACTTCTTGCTATGCTCTGTCAGACTCCATGGCACTATATTATTAGGTGCAGTCTTACTGATATTCAGCAGGTTATGCAAGCATTAACCCTATGCGTTTCATCTCAGTTGAGACTTCCTCAGGGGATAGACATGTGATGTCTCACCCTTCTATATAAAGGAATACTGTAGATGTGATTTGATAGGTTGATTGTTTCCACACACCCTACCAATCTCATTTTATATATATATATATATATATATATATATATATATATATATATATATATATATAGTGTCTGGCCTTCAATCATGAAAGGGATGGAAGAAGCAAGGCACTACGGAATTTTTTACACTGCAAATTTATTGCCAATAAATCCAATGTGACGTTTCGGCCTCTCATGGCCTTTCCCAAGAGTATATGGCATGACAAAGGCCATGTGAAGAAGAAACGTCACGTTGGATTTATTGGCAATAAATTTGCAGTATAAAAAAATTCCGTAGTGCCTTGCTTCTTCCATCCTTTTCAGTTATTACTGGATTACCATACAGAGAATCCTGAAGCAGTAGCACCAGTATTTGTACTTCTGTGTCTCATGATTGTCTAGGTCCCTATTGTTTGCAATACAGTGTAGTGTCTTATGCCTGCTCTGTTAATTTTCACACTACCCTGCCAGCATCCTTATCATCACATCTCATTTCCTCCCGATATCCATTATGTCTCTACAAAACTGTATATAATATGCTTGGTTTCTGAATTCCAGAAGGCACCTTCCGGCATTGCATTGCTTTGTAATTATTAATCACCATGTAATTTTTTAAAGCAATTAGTACCCATAAATAAGGTTACAATATCAAATGTAATTAATACATTATGGTGTATACTAACTAAGCTTATAGATTTAATGATCATTTGTTTCTTTTATTGATGTCTGAGAAAAGACATTAGGAAATCCTGAGAAATACTTTTATCATCAACAATTACCTGAGTAAACTTTTTCTTTACAAACTTTCATCCGCTGTTTTAATAGACCAAAGATAATGTTATCTCTGATGCTTATATCCTGTACTAAATGTTGCTCTAGGTGGTGGGTAGTTAATGCATGGTGTTTAGAAACAGCTTGATTAAATGTATGGTCAAAAGTAAGTGGACACTTTTAGAGGTTTTAGATGTCAAATAGAACGTCATGGAATATATGTGGAATATATATATCACTGAATCTCTGTACCAACACAAAAAACATTATATGATGTGTGTGTGTATATATATATATATATATATATATATATATATATATATATATATATATATATATATATATATATATATATATATATATATATATATATATATATATATATATATATAGAGGTATCAGTACCGTGTTAGCCGAGCTTCAATAATCAAAAAATAAATAGATGATACCGTTCTGTGGCTAACGAAATGCTTTTATTTGTGCAAGCTTTCGAGATACACTGATCTCTTCTTCCGGCGATGTTACAATGAATGAAGAAGGCAAAAGGTATACTTAACAACAGTGTCTATACACCTATAGGGACCACAAATTATCCACACACACTTTTAGTTGTGCTACAATCTCTCACATTTCCACACCCACCCACACCATTTATATCCACTCCCACTCCACACACACCTTTTTGTAAAGCACTGTATATACTGTGGGCTCTCCATTCATTTTTATTCACACTGATACACACACACACTCTTACATCACTTGCTTTCAGTAACCTTTTGACACCTCTAGCCATAAAACACATCCACACCGGGGGAAGGACCAGCACAGATAACATTCCAAGGGACACTGTTGTTAAGTATACCTTTTGCTTGCTTCATTCATTGTAACATCGCCGGAAGAAGAGATCAGTGTATCTCGAAAGCTCGCACAAATAAAAGCATTTCGTTAGCCACAGAACGGTATCATCTATTTATTTTTTTGATTATATATACACACACATACACAATGTTTTTTTGTGTGTGTGTATATATATATATATATATATATATATATATATATATATATATATTGTAATGTTTATTATTTACTTTAATTAGTTTATCTGGCTGCAACAAAAGTCTGTCATTTGTATTTTTCACATTTGCCAATAAGGGAAATTCAAACTACCCCAATCCATGCAGAGTTTTATGAACCCAATGTAAGGGAATGAGATGCTACAACCCATTACCATAAGATTGTCACTCAACCCTACTCAATTTTTAACCCCTGTGCAAATTTAAGATGATTCCCATTGGGCAAAATAGAGTCAAATGTCCCTATTCAATATACAGTACTGTGAAGCTTCTTCCATGTGCTAGAGAAGATTTCCGATCCATTCAAAGGAATGGTACTAAAATAACTTCACAGCATATTTAATAAGGCTAATGTGTCCTGACACATTGGTGCTAATACATTCAGGATTAAATACATCTTAGCATCGTCTTAATGAAACAAATGCCATGATTCATAAGGTCTTTTTTTAAAGCTGTGATGAGTGAAACTCAGCACGAACATGAAAAAGTGCTATTGACTTGAATGCCAGCTTTCCATGAGTCTCGCTGTGATTGGCACTCTAATATTAACGCTGTAGGTTACCCTGTTTAGTTTTCAAGAGATATTACTTATGCTTTACCACTGCAGAAAAGGTGCTGTGTAGACTGTTGCTCCTTAGGGGATGATTTCTCAGAGTTATACTTCAATTAAGCAATTTGAAAATAATGTTTTATCAGAGACATTTGGGCAAAACTAGGGTAAACGTAGAGGTGGGGTGGCAGAAAATCTTTGATAAACCTTCCCTTGGAGCCAATACCTAAATGCACTGGACCTTCAGTTTGTTGAATGATGTATTAATGATTCAATGAAAAAGTAACAATGTGTTACTGTGGACTCCAGGTGGTGCCATATCTAACTTGTATGCTATGTTGATTGCACGTTTCAAGATGTTCCCAGAAGTTAAAGAGAAAGGAATGGCAGCAATTCCCAGACTGGTTGCCATCACATCAGAGCATGTATGTGCTAATTTTTTTATTATTAATATTTGTATTTGTACAGTATGTGTTAAAAAGAAAAGGTTTGACTGGTAATGTTTGATCAATGTTTGATACTCAACAAGTTGGACATCTTTTTAGAAAGGAAAGATATATAGGGATATACCATATAAGTAAACATGGGAAAGATGTTAACCAGGTAGTAATCTGATTGTCGATATCTGGAGTCAGGAAGGAATTTATTTTTCCCCTTATGAGAGATCATTAAATATTTCACTGGGGTTTTTTGTTTGCCTTCCACTGGATCAATATACTGCAAGTACGGATATAGGATAAAGTATCTGTCGTCTAAATTTAGCATAGGTTGAACTTGATGTATGTATGTTTTTTTAACCTCATCTGCTATGTAACTATGTAACTTAATTTGTATAAAACAATTAGCTCTTCTAATATAATGTTGCATATTCTTACACCACGTTTGAACTTCAAACTGAGCATTAAGAACACCAGGTTTGGCTTTTACCTCATAATTAAGACAGTTTGATTTTGGTCATCAAGATCACATCATTGAACGTCTCTTAAGTGGGGTCATATATGATTTCTATCATTGTAATGAGGCTTTCGATAACATCTTAATTTTGAGGGAAAAATTCACATACACAAATACCATTTCCAAGATAATGCATTAAACATAGAACCAAAGCATAAAATCAACAAGGATTCAACAAAAAAAATATCTACAGCAATAAAACTAATGATGTTCTTCACCAATAGCATATTTAATATTGTACATAATATACATGTGCACTAATGATATAACGCGTTTGAAATTAATTCTATACTCACAATTCGTTGTCAAAACACATTGGAGGCTATTTATAAAAGTCTCTCTGTTGAACAACTGTGGTAAAAACATATTCCAGATTCATCACATAGATAACCTATCGCTTTGTTTTTCTCTGACAGTTGGGGTGCAGAAGTTTGCACCATTTTTTGCCCCTGTTTTAGAGACTTTGCTACAGACCCCCCGAAATGTAATCACATATGTATAACTGATTTTGTGCATTCGGGGATGAGCTCGTTTTCCAAAAATGTCACTAACTGCACTTTATTATGTAATTCAGTAATAAAACCACCCAAACAGATTTGTGGACATAACACAGGGAGGTTAGAAATACATTTTACACTGTGAATACTTATATATTGTAATAAAACTGTTACATTACTGTTCATTTTATCTGGTTGAAATGTGGTAAAATTTCTCATTATTCTACATCGTTTTAGCACAATACTTGGGATTACTCATATAGAGTGGTTAATTGTATTTCAGAAAAATGCTGAGATGGTCGGTGGGTGCGACTAGTAGAGGCGGATGATTTAACATTATTGTCCATCTCTACATGTATTTTAAATATCAATGCTCCTGATGGATATGATTTTCTCTGTCATGGCAAAATCTCTTGGTAATACACCAAAGTAAAATGGCCTTGTTAAGCTTTTCTACTCTTTCAGTAATCAAAATTGAGCCACCCTACTTAAAAAGAACATCGTGATGAGACGAGTGGTGACTCAGCAAGCTGTCTGAATGCACTTGTAATCACAGTGTACAGTACTCAATGTAAAATTGCCTAGTTAAAGCTTCAGCTAAAGCATCTTGCTACTGTGCTGACCTCAATTGCTACAGTAGCTTTATACTTGACTTAAATAAGGTATTCACTCCTGGTAATACACAAGTAGACTGCAATGCTGTGAAAAGTTTACAGTATCAAAATTCTACTTTATAATACATTTGCAAACTTATTCATTCATATTTATACTGTAACTGAGGATGGAAACCAGAAAGATAGTGTGTCAGCCTTAAAGTTATTAGAATTATTTTAGAATTATTAATCGGAATTGCAATAGTACAGCTACAACATTTTAAATGTTGTTGTTGTGGCCCAATACCGTGCCACTTTAAAAGGTAATATATCATGTGGAATAAAGCAATAAAGAAGACCTTGCTAATCCTGCATCTATCATAATACAACTGGAAAGTCTATGAAAGAATGGGGCAGAAAACTGTTATTTACAGCGTGTCATATATAATATTTATTATTTCTACAGTATTAAAATACATTTTATTATATTGTTATACAGTATATAAAGGTTGCATGTGCAATCAGGTCAAAATGTCTGAGTGCGCAAGAAATGTACTCCGTTGGCTTATTAGAATAGCATTCTTGGATAATCGAGTGCCTACTGCCAACTAAAAACATGGATGACAGGGTTAGGTGGCTATAAAATCAGCATGTTGGTTGGTAGTTATAAAGTCTCCTAAACACGTGAGCATTGCAATCCAACATTATTTGCACTTCTGTGTATTACCACTTTCTAAATATAGAAATGTAAAGATGGATATCTATAACAGATTAAAAAAAAAAACACTTGTCCCACCTACCATAGTCTGCCCATTCCACTATCCAATCGGAAACATCCGACCTGATTAAGGGGCCTATGCTAGTAGCCTTCATAAACTAACTCGCTGGTCCTTTTTATGCTGCCTTTTTTTTCAGCGTTGTTGTCACGGTATTCAGAAAGCTCCGAAGACCTGCGATAGCAAAATGCCCAAAACTGGCAAGGAACCAGTGAGGTGATCTTCGCCTCTCTAAAGGGCTCACCCGGCGATCTGCAGTGATCTGGCCCAGCTGCAGAGACGCCTCTGCCTGAGCATATCTCACCAACGATAACAGGCTTTTAATAAAAAATGTAATACTAGTGTGCGTGAGCAGAGGGTCTCTGGAGCAGAACCGTGTTGATTTGAGGTCCGGGGACCCCCTGCTTCCCGAGATACAGGCCCCGTTATGGGGTGCTGGTGTCTCCTATGCATTTAAATGTCTTGTGTCTCACGTGACCGTGGTATTTAAACGCATAGGAGATAACGGGGCCTGTATCTAGGGAAGCAGGGGGTCCTGGACCTGAAACCAACACGGTTTTGCTCCGGATATCCCCTGCTCACTCACACTAGTATTCATTTTTTTATTAAAACAGCTTCATTACCTTAGCAGCAAGTCGCTAAGGCAATGAAGGGGTTCAAACTCGATAGCATGTTTATTGGGGGCAGAGGGGTTGATGAAGGGGTAGTAGCCCCAGGGTGGGTGGTTAGGCCTGTCGGGAAGGTTGCGGGAAGAGTTAACCCCTTCACTAGCATAGCGGTGGGAACCGCTATGGTAATGAAGGGGTTAACCAGTCCCGCTACCCCCCAGTAGGCCTAAAGACCCACTCTTGGGGCAATTACCCCCTTCACCCTATCCCTCTACCCCCAAAAAACAAAAATAAACACAAAAACCCTATTACCCACCTCCACTGCTCCCAACACCCCCCCCCCCCAACACATACAGTAAAGTAATGGGCAAAATAACTATTATCCAGATATGGATAATAGTTAATTTGCCCATTCAAAATAAAACATTAGCCTGCCAGCATAAATAAAGTAAATAAAACTTTTTACTAACTCCTGCCATCATGAAGGGCGTCCTCATCACCATACTCCAGGTCCAGGTCCATTGGCAGCAAGAATACAATAAAAAAATACAATGTAATGGTCCCTAACCCCTTAAACACCTTAGCGATTAATAACGCTATAGTAATTAAGGGGTTAACCCACCCTCTGCCGCTACCCACCCAGGAGGCCTAACCACCCACACAAGGGCCACTATTCCCACCCTCTACCCATTGATTGGCACAGTGGTACATCATACCCATATAATATGGGCATGATAAGCCACTATCACAGTCAAACATAACAATTAAAGAAATAAACAAAACAATTAAAGAAATAAACAAGCACCTAAACACCATAACAATAATAGAACTAAAAAGCCTTAACTACACATCAATAAAATTATTCTAACACCAAAACCGTTAAAGAATAAAAATTATATTATACCAAAATAATAGAATACAATTAAAGAAACACCTATCCAACAAAACAAATCAAGAAATAAAATGGCTAGCCAATCGACAAATGTGCTAAAAACAAGACATCCAAATTCCAAACAATTTAATCAAAACAATAAACAGAAATAGAAAAAATACCAATCAATACAAAACAAGCATTTGCCAAAAATGCATTGCCTGTCACTGTATTTATCTGTACACTAAAGGGGCACAGATTAATACAGTATCAGTCAATGGGCAATGAAAAATATAAAATTAAATAAATAAACATTTTTTTTATGCAATAGGCACACATTAAGAATAAAAAGGTTAGTACACAGAGACACACAATCCCAATATAATTTACGTTTTTCGTGTGACAATTTCACACCAAAAATTCAATTTGCAACGCTTAGTACAGTACATGGTCTCAACTGAACACAGAACTCTAGCTGAGATCTTACGCATAATAAATAGGCTAATACCTCTTCCTATATAGTGCAGTATTCTATTGGGTTTCTTTATAGCTTTGTAACATTGCCTTATTCATTGTAGCAGATCAGATGTTAATGCTATTTACTATGGTTTGTGTAACTCCTTCTGTGTTCAAACTCCTTGTTTAACAGTCACACTTACAAAAACCAGATGCACTTTAAAAACCAGATGGTTCATAGGCAACTGAGAGGAAGTTAAAATATTTTAGAGTAGAATGTTATAAAATGCTAGAAATTGATATGATCATAATTACATATGTTCCTTTCTAGAGTCACTTTTCTGTTAAGAAAGGAGCTGCAGCCTTGGGGATTGGCACTGACAGTGTGATTCTTATCAAATGTGATGAAAGGTAGGAAAAAGGCCAAAGTGTAATTTAACAGAAGAATAGAGTTAGGCAATCAACTGATTTAGGTCCCAGAAACATGAACCTTTTAACTGGAGGAGCAGTCACAAAATGTATTTGCTTTGGAGAAATGTACAAAGAATGATGAGATGACCTCAATTCACCTTCAACAATCCTGTGTATTCAAACATCAGTTCTCCCTGTCCCCACGGTTTTGTTAATACAATATGACTCACATTGCAATTTAAGATATGCTTGTGACAGTCGTGGTTCATACATGATTGTGATGGTATTAGAGAATAAATAATGCTTGGACCACACTACCCAGAATTAGTTTTTTTTCTTGGGGAATATACTGTACAAAGTATAGTTGAAAAGTGTGTTCTGTGAGATATCTTAAAGGATGTGCTCATCAAAGCTTTGCACATGTCTTAACATTAGAAATATTCCCATTGCTTATAACTTTGCCAATTTCACACAAATTTTGCAACTGGCTGTATATTTATTTATAAAATGTTTTACCAGGATGTAATACATTGAGAAATATCTTTCATTTCCAAGTATTTCCTGGGCACAGAGTTATGATGACAAATACATGGTTACAAATACATAGATACCTTACTGTAAGTGAGCCGGGTTATACATTATATATAAGACATTGCATATATGAAGTATATGAGGGATCCCGTGGTTTGCACATTGGCTTTTAATACTTGGAGATTAGTTTTACAAAGCTTGCTAATTTTTGCAACCTTTCTCATGATAAAATGTATGTACTGTATGTATATCTATATTTATATAGTGTACGCAGTGCTTTACAAAGATACAATACAGTACAGGGAATTATAATACAATAAGTGCATCAAGGTCAGACATAGGAAAGGAAATCCCTGCCCCGGAGAGATTACAATAGTCAAATGTAGCTTGGTTCATGGACTTCACTGAACATCTATGGTACAGATAGTGATAAACAAAGGTTGATGTGAAGGGAAGTGTCTTTCCATCAAAAATTCTGCCATTCTCCAGTTCTCCCCCCTTTCAAACATTGGGCAATTATTTAATTTACCATGGATTGCAGTCATGCTCATGCAAGGTTGTTCTTTTGTTTTGTTTGTTATATGGTAATCTGTGCACCCTCCAAGTTAACATGTACATATATATATATTTTTATATATATATATATATATATATATATATATATATTTGCTATATATATGTATATATATATACACACATATATATATATATATTAAAGTGACAGAAAATATAGACAGCGCCCTTCACACACTACACCTAAATTGCTGCAGCCCTGATAGATGTGGCAAGAATTTGCACCAGGCAAATATGCCCAATAAACAGTGGTGTGAAAATAACTAAATGTATTCTGGCAGGAAAAACTAAAAGTGACTATTAGATAAAAACACAAAAGCAAAAAAGAAGTGTGCATAACATATAAAAATAAAAATAAAAAAAAGCAATAAAAGAGATATTGCCAATTGATGTGGGTAAAAATGACACTGAGTGTCACTGGGACTTAACTAAAAAATGCAAATAAAAAAAATGGGTTCTTGTGATAAGCAATGAAAAATTCAATACACGATTATGAACCCATAAATGCAGTGAATATTAAAAATACTTAAGTCCACATGTGTCCATGATAAGTTGATTTGCAAAAGGTCCAGGCTGCTTCTTCTTGGGCTCACCGAACTCCCACAGTACCTATTAGAGAAAAAGAGAAAAGAAGCGCCCGATCCTTGTGTAAAATCAGATGAACAAAGTTTTAATATCTCATGGACAAGACAAATGCACACTTACAATTTGTCTGATAAAATAAAGCATGTTATGGGACCTGCCCATGCACCAACTGAGGACTCCTCGGTCTCTTCTTTGTGTGTGAGTGTCAGTATTGGCTCCAAAAAGGATATTGCTGTCAGCTGCTGTCTCCAGGGGAGTAATCCTTAGTGTTTGTGAGCACTCAATCTCCACATGCAGCCGCAATTTAGCCTTTCTTCTCACACTTGAAACCGGAAAAAAATCTTCAGGCAAGTCCTTGCCTCCTCACGCTGGTGCTGGGAGCTGCCCTGTCACTGTAGGCTCACTGCCAGATATCCCTACGCGTTTCTTCCGACTCTGCGGATTTCATCAGGGGATTCTGCATGTGGAGATTGAGTGCTCACAAACACTAAGGATTACTCCCCTGGAGACAGCAGCTGACAGCAATATCCTTTTTGGAGCCAATACTGACACTCACACACAAAGAAGAGACCGAGGAGTCCTCAGTTGGTGCATGGGCAGGTCCCATAACATGCTTTATTTTATCAGACAAATTGTAAGTGTGCATTTGTCTTGTCCATGAGATATTAAAACTTTGTTCATCTGATTTTACACAAGGATCGGGCGCTTCTTTTCTCTTTTTCTCTAATATATATATATATATATACATACATTTTTTATTTATATGACTACCAATCCATGCAGAGCTTTATAGAATTAGAATTTGCACACATTATTAGTATTAAAATTAATCAAAATTATTGAAAAAGTGACTCAATCATTCTCAAAAGTTTATAGTACATATCAATAGTTTGAAACTTACACAACTTTAATATTTATTAATATAAGGATACCTGTGTTGAGTATAATATACATAATTTACAGACACAGCAAAAGTAAACTTATTTAAAGAAATATCACTTATACTGTACCTTTTAGGCTTTATCCATATATAAATTTGTATCTCTACAAAGACAGTGGCATATCAACCTCAACCTCTACTTCCTCTGGTTCTTTAGAGACTTCAATTTCCTATCACTATGCAACCACAGTATTATCCAATTATTGAAGACGGGACCAAAAATAGCAGCAATCATGTTAAAAAATGTATAAACTCTACTCATGCAGATCATTTTTAAAGCAACATGTTTGTAGAATTATTATTCTGAGAAAGTTGTTACTATCATTAAAGGTGCTGAAAAAACTGATTATTTAATAAAGTGTGATCAATGCATATGTTTGGAATTTTCTTCTAATTATAGAGGGAAAATGATACCTTCAGACCTTGAAAGAAGAATTATTGAAGCAAAACAAAAGGTACAGTATGCCCTTTAAAAAAAATAATTTAAAATGTTTTTTTTTTTTGAGAATAGATCGTTTATGTGAGTAGTGATGGGTGAATTCTGTTTAAAAAAAAACTTTGAAAGAACCGCTACTGGGGATTGGAAGATCATTCCTGTGACAAAAGAGAAAAATATTTAATTAGTACGGTAGAGAATAGAGATGGGCAAATGTGTCAAAATTCGATCCGCAAATTCTCCACAATATTTTTGAAAAAATCCGTGTATCCCCCTTTCCCTATGCTTAAAGGAAAACCCGTGGGAAATTACGTGGGCTGCTGTACCTGAAGGCTCATGGGAGGCCAGAGCCTCCGCTTCTGGGAGCCTGGGGTGAGATCTCCGTGCAGCGGCTCCACCTATGAGGGATCCCAGCGTAGACGGGATGACTCTTCATAGGACACAATACCCTCCATAATAAAAATATACCCCACACTATATATATATATCAACACACAAGGGAATACCGCATCCAAGCCGCTAGTAAGTGAATATGTACCCAATGGCTAGATATAACTCATAGTGAACGAGCTCTAGTGGTGCTCATGAAAAAAGGATAATAAAGACACAATCAGCAAAGATTTCCTAAAAAGAGCCCATGGGTATTCAATAAGTATGAGCGTAATTTTATTAATGAACCCATTAAAATTATAATGGAAATGTCTTTACAATACACAACACAGTACAATAATAGCATACACACCCTGGGGTAGCAAGCTCCAAATAACCCTGAGGTGCTTGTGCACCTGTATACCGCTGTCCAACACACTACCTCCCACAAATATGTGTCCCAGGGCAGCGCTACCCTCCCTTAATGGTGCACGTTTGGTACCTTCCGGGGTACTCCAGTACCGAGGTGTAGCTTGTTGATGTGTGTTGAAGCAGGACCCATGCAGCGGGACCTCCGACAGCAATGTTCCCTCTCGCGTAAGGTCCCGGTCCTCCAGGTGGTGTGAGCTCCAGCCGGAGTGTCTCACACAAATGTCTCTACAGCTGCAGGATGGTCCCAGGCTGCAGTTTGCCACGTGGATGTCCGTCCACAGGTACGGCAGTGCAGTGACTGATATAAGGGGAAGAGTCCCTATCTGGGGCGTTCCCTACAACACTTAACTGGTTGTAACTCAGGGCCTAGCTGAGGGCCTAGGGGGCAAGTTCTGGCCTAATCCAGGAAGCTACTGCTCCCTGGACACTACCTTCCAGCTTGCCGCCTCTGTCAGTTCTGGTTCGCGGGCTCTCTGCCCACGGAGGATATCCTGCTCCTTCAGGCTGCTTCCAGCCCATTGGCTGGATCAGCCCACGTGATCTCCCTCCCCCCGAGGATTCTGGGACTCGTAGTCCCGCTTCAGTCTATATGGAGCCAAATCCAAGATGGTCACCGTACTTGCCACACTGCGCTTAAGCGCCCCTCTCCAAGATGGCCACCCCCTGCCAACTTCCCAATTGCGCGGTACTCCACCGGGCAGCAGAGTAGCTACCCCTCACCGGAGGTAAGAGGGGGACTCTGCTACATCCGATTTGCTGTAGAATATTTGACCTTGAATTAGTCATGGAAAAATGTGACGAATGTACCTAAACCCACTTTCTTGTATTTGCTTCACCGTCCCTTTTTTTGTAATGTCCTAACATTGGATTGACGAATGTTAAACTGAATATTCGAGATTCGATTAGATTAGATTATGAACCCCCACACAAATTACCCCTAACGTAGATATTCTCACCTGCGCAGCGGGGGAGGCAACATGCGAGAATACTTCATGCACACACATATTTTTTTTTTTTAAATTTAAAGTCGCGGAGGTGTTCAATTGAAGATTAAAGGGCCTATTCTAGTAGCTCCAAAGTTGTCATTGCCAACTGCATGGTTTGTCATGTTCACAAAAAAGGGAATGAAATGTGAGAAAAAAAAAACCTATTTTCTATTGCAAATGACTTATTCTAAACCGCTTCTAAAAAAATATGACAAACTGCATGGTTTAACAGCCAATCTGCCCAGTTTGTACTTTAGAAGTGGAATGACCAGAGGTGGTACTAACGCCATCCCAGTCTGACTTATGGGTTTTGCTCTCTCAACCAAACCCATATTTCAGGCTCTGGGTATAACTTGCGATACCATTCTCGTCACTCTTTAGGTTGTGTAAAAAATGTTCTGTGTTTTTAGAAGCGGTTCGCATAACGGAGCTACTAGAATAGCAGTTCTGGGCAACAAAATGCGAGTTTGAGGTTTTTTTGACAAACCAATCGAATTGTCAGAGCAAGAGTGAAATTGCTTCTAAAAAAGGACATGCAGTTTGGACATGTGGTAAGGGCTTCCAGAATTGCAAAGCATGACAATCCACATCTAAAGGGCACTTTACAAGTGGTTTGTCAAGATTTGGAGCTACAAGAATAGGCCCCACAGGTGCACTTTTGAAGATAGCAAGTTTCTTAGTGTTTAAAGATTGAGATTTAATAGACAAGAGTAGCTAGTAGTGGCAAGGCTAAATTAAAATGGTACTTTTGTGCATGGAGGTTCCCAAATTTAGATAAGAAAGGAGAAGGGTAGAAATCCTGAGAAATATAGAAGGTCTATAGAATGTGGCTTCCACGTCCAAGTAATGTGTGAAGAGGTTATTGTAGACAAGAGATAAGAGAACACAATGTCAAAGAAATACTCAACACAATTGATAATACAGTTGACACCATGAATAGGAATAAACAAAAATGCTGTATTGGAGAGGGACTGGATGGCAGCAGAGGCTTCAGGGCTTTCTATATAAGTATAAAATGTTATTTTTTTCCTAAAATGAGAAGCTTTGATGTAATAGGAGAAGATGCATGGTAACAAGAGAGCAATGATGTCAATAATCTCAGGGGTATAAAAATGACAGTCGACCGAAGAAAGAGAGCTGGTAATAAGCAAATAATGGTAACATTTGGTGAATGCAGATGAGAAAGACAGACAATTTATATGATAATGATATGTGGAAGGATCCCTGATGAAGTGGTTAACAGCTTGAGTTGAGGAAAAGGAGTGAAGGTTGGAAATGTAAGGAGTCAGGATATTTTTACAAGTGGGATCTGCATTTACAGAGATGTGTCCTGAGAGCAGCAGAAGTAAGGAAAGTAAAAAAAGACTGCTAAAAAATAATAATTTGTAAGAACAATGTGCATTGTTAATTGTGAATTGTGAGGATATATTAAGTGGAAGTTGAAGTACTGTAGGTAACCAGTGAGGCTCATCTTATATTCTTCTATCTCTTACTACTATCTATGCTCCACATGTATATCCCCATTGTACTGTCTGCATGTACAGTATCCTGTTGTAGACCAATTGACCATTCTGAGTTCTAGATAGTTGCCATGTTTTATTATATGCAGAATGTAGACATCAACCTTTAAAGGAACAGTACCGCCTGAGACCAAGGAAAACTGAGAATGTGTAGTACTGTAGGTTCCACATACTGTAGATGTTTCACTTTATTTTTAAACAAATCAAAGTATAACTACTCCATGTTAATTTGCTCCTTAATTTTTTATATAGTACTATAGCCCTCTCTCGCCTGTGTCAGGGCGACTATGTGTGCTGCTACCTGCGTGGCAAACAGGAGGCCTGATCCTCCACCACAGGGAGCCTGTGTTGTATCAGTATCTACTAACAATGCCTCCACCTGAGAGGGATCCTTACGCAGTAGGATGGCCCCTCCCAAGACAATATGCCCAGTAATGACACACAGATTATATGCAACAGTATTTACTGAACAATGCTTATAAACATAACAATAACACATACAGTATATTGGATACCAACTCGCGGAATATCCCCACAATACTTGGGTGCAGGGGCACCAGTGTCCCAGTGTCCAGGCTTTAATAGCGACTCCCACCCCCAGTGTGTAGCAGCGCTGCCACAAGATGTGTTGGTGCACTTGTAGGGATACCGAAGATCAACCACCGCGTTTTGTGGCCTCCAGTCAGAGCGTCCCACCTTAAGATAGTCTCTGAGTGGATGACCTGGTTTTGTCACGGATGTCGGCAGCGCACACCGCGTGCGTCTGTCACCGTTGTGCTAGCTAAAACTAGTGTGCTAAGGGAAGCATCCTTGCCTTGGGGCCAGCCCTACAACACACAAGCTAATGGTGAGAGGTCTAGCTGCGACCTAAGTGGGGTATTCTGGCCTAGTACAGCGGAGTACTTCGACCTGGACCTTACCTATACCCTTGCTGTACTGCTTCCGACTCTCGTGGCTCCCATAGCTTGCCAAATGTATCTATTTTTCTCCAGGGCATCCTCACAGCCCTATTGGCTAGATTTCCCCATATGGTGCTGCAGCCACTGTGCATTATGGGGCTTTTAGTCCCCGTGGAGCCCTTTAGGAGTAATGCCCGCCGCTCTCGCTTGCTACTGTGCATGCACGAGCCTCCCGGCATGGCGGCGCCCTGCAGCATTAACCTCCCTACACCAGAGGTAAGAGGGGGAAGGAGCAGAGGGACCAGGGGACCTGGTTACAATACTATTTGCAAATTTTTGGGCTAATGATGGAAGAATAATTAGAATATAGAGATACTTGAGAACAACAAACATACAAGATAAGATTAGAATAAAGCAGACAGGAAGCACATAAGTCAACATTTTATTTTATGGGGGAATGGAATTTTTCTAAAGATGCAGGTTACATTGACACGCTCTTTAAAAAAAAAATATTTGCTACATGCAAATGCCGCTTTTTCAAACATTATCTTGTATAAGCCAGCAGTCTCCCAACTTGCTAAATTGTGCATGTCAGACATTCCGTTTCCACTCCTTGTGCAGTCTCTCTGCAGCGCAGTGTCCTACAATCAGCTGCATTCCGACATACAGTAGCAGGTATAAGGTTGTGTTGAGAGTAACGAAGTCAGGATTCAACTGGGATTCACACACATCCTCTATTTGAGAAAGACAAATGTAAGTTTTAAGAGAAAAAAAACCCCAGAAAGTTATATGATTTAGGGGCCTATGCAGAGAGCAGCGAATTTTAAAATTGGCGAATTTATTAAAAAGTAGCTTTTTTGGAGAGTTTTATTCTCCATATGCAGAAAAGTGCGAATTCTGCTATGTTTAACATGGATGCGTGTGGCGAGTTTAAATTGGCGAGATGCGCGCTTCAGAAATGTGTTAAAACAAATTCGCGGCTTTTTTTTCCCCTTTGCAATGGCCGCGAGCGGCAGTTTTTTCTGGCGAGTTAAAACTGAGACAATCGCGCCATTTTATTGGCGCGAACAGCCGCTAGATGCCGTTCGCGCCTCTCTGCATACGGATATTTTTAAAACTGGCGAGATTGAGGTTCTCGCCAGCCGCGAGGCGAGTTTTATAACTAGAAAAGAAAAATTGGCGCGTTTTTCGGAACTCGCCATTTTCTGCTGCTTTCTGCGCGATTTTCTCCAAAAAATGGCGAATTTCGAAATAGCGCTGCTCTCTGCATAGGCCCCTATATGTTTCTCATAAATCCCAAAAAACGCCAAACCTAAGTATCTACAAATTTCTAATACATTTATCCATCTTATTTACATTATGTTATTACTTACCATTCATAAACAAAAAGGCAGATAAATTGTCCTAACTTGTTTTGAATTCCATGTGTGGCCACTAAGTGGTTAGCATCCCATACTCCGTCTAGAGCTCTTACCTATTGTGAGCTAATTATTTAAAACCAGAGACAGAACATGAAACACAGACAGAGCTCAGTGCACATCCAGTGAAACTTATACACGGTAGAGTGCCTAAATATATATGTATAGATATCTATTAAATAAAATGGTCACTTTACCTTTATTAGTTTCCTAATAATATATTGTAACATATAATGTGATGTATTTTCTGACACCTAAAGGCATGTATCATAAATGAATCTGAAAATCTTTCATATATATGTAACGGTGTTTCCCTGGGCCCCTCTCATACTGACCCCTATGTGAGGAAACTGCCCCCAGTTACATGTCATGTCGTGTGGTGCACCTGCTGGCTTACAGGACTCCTGAGTCTCCCGCTTGATGGTATTGGGGATTTCACGAGGACTGGCTCGTGAGGTAGTGCTGAGTTCGTACTCGCAGTTGGTACAGCACCTCCATCTCTTCCAGGTCCACATGACAGCAGGGAGGAGTCTCTGGAAGAGAACCACTGGGTGCAGCTTCTCCCTGAATGACTCCAGGCTCAGGCGAGAAGGTTCTTTGAATTATGGCAATCTTTATTAACATCCTCCATGGCAGACTGCCCATCATAGCGGCTGGTACTTAGCCGCACATGTTCAAGGTTGCCCACATCAAGGAAGTTCCTGACTCTCCAATAGAGAAAGAGAACAGTCTGTATCCTCTCCCCTAAGGGAGGGCCACAATCTGTGCCAGAGCCCCGGCACAGTGTGGGGTCAGCTTGTCCCACTCTGCAACACTTGACAGACTGACACTTGAACTGCACAGACTCCACAGCTCTTGCACCAGACACTCTAACTTTAGGAAGTGACGCGTATTATATAGCTCCAGGAGGCACCACCCCTATGTCACTGTAAGTGAACACAGAGCATGCTGTCACTTCCTTTGCTACATATTACACCTCGCAGGGGATTGCAGGCAAACCTCATGATAACGCCTGGCAAACCTGCCCTCTTAACAGGGTTTACTGCACAGGAAGAGAGAGGCATGTAACCCTAATATTACACAATATACACATTATATTTTGTATATAGTATATAAACATTTAATTGTAGATTTCCATGTAATGAACATAATAAAAAGGAAAGTATTGTTTTTCATGCGTACATATTTGTATTTGGATGAGATCTAGGGCTGGCTAAGAAGTTTGGGCATTCAATTAATAACTGGAAGATAAAATGACACCTCATATCTGTTATCCACACCAAATCATTGAATACTTACAGTAGATGCTATCTTCCACTAGACATTTAAACTAAGGGAAATGGGTACGTGCATTAGTAAGGCTGAGTTTTATCTCTAGAAATTCTTTGATCACTGTGGATAAATAGTGGTGGAAGACTTTTATCCTCCCGGATACATTAGTTCTCTGTCTTTACTCTGCCTTTCTGTAATATTATTGTCCAGTTGCTGCTGCTTATGCAAAATTCAGTGAAACAGCTGCCGACTCATTTTAAGTAAGTGTGAGACTGCCCATTCTGGAAAGGCAGATAGTAAAGTTGTCAAAAAAAAGTGATGTGTGTTAGCAATGATGACAGAATCCTACTTTGTTGTGCCCGTGTCTGATTTATAATTTACATATTACACATGCATTTGTAGTTAATTAGTTAATTCAGAACAATTTATGCTAACAATAAAATGTACCATTGTTGTATCTTTTGTAGGGGCTTGTTCCATTCTTTGTTAGCGCTACTGCAGGGACAACCGTGTATGGTGCATTTGACCCTCTTATAGCTATTGCTGATATTTGCAAGAAGTATAGGATCTGGATGCACGTGGATGTGAGTATTACATTATATTATAGGCTAAAGCAATAAAATTCAGGGCATTATTGAAAACCCTGCTCTCTGATTGGTAAAATTCCGGGCATTATCCACAGTAATGCCCTGAATTTCAGCAGCTTGCAAAATGCAGTTTTCGATCTGTTTATTTCCAGCCAATCAGCTTTCAGAACAGCTGAGACAGGGCAGGGGATTGGTTTGAATTACGTAAAAGCTCTGAGACATGGCAGGGGATTGGTCAAAAAGTATCAGCCACGGTTTGACTCCTCCCCCTCCCGAGCTGACTGAGAATTTCTGTGCATATTCAGTTGAATTGGGGGTGGACGGAAGAGAGAGGCTGCAAAGAAGTAAGTGTGTTGTGTATAGAGGTGCAGTGTTGTGTGTGTGGGGGGGGAGGGGGGGCAGAGGTGCTGTGTTGTGTGTAGAGGTGCTGTGTTGTGTGTAGTGCTGGGGGGGAGAGTGTAAAGTTTAGTAAGTGGCTGCATTTTTTATTGTGGCTGCAGTGTGTGTGTGTGTGTGTGGTGCTGTTGTATGTGTAGCACCAGTTTGTGTGAGTGTAGAGCTGATGTGTGTGTGTGTGTGTATAGAGCTCCAGTGTGTGTGTGTGTGAGTGTGTGTGTGTGTGTGTGTGTGTGTGTGTGTGTGTGTGTGTGTGTGTGTGTGTGTGTGTGTGTGTGTGTGTGTGTGTGTGTGTGTGTGTGTGTGTGTTAACTATACAAAAGTGTCAATTATTTATGAAATAAGCTACATTTAGCCTATAATAGTAATAATCCCCTCAGAACAGGGCATTACTGGCTTTGCCTCGGGCCTTCAACTCTTCCAGCCAGGGCATTATTAGCCAGTAATACCCTGTTCTTCAGGGATTATTACTTAATCAATGTTTTCCTTTAACTGACTTGCATTTGGGCTACAAATCCACCTAACCGCAACAGTATTTCTATGAATAATGGTCACACATTTATTAATAGATTCATCAAGTAGAGATGGGCAAAACCGGGTCTGTGAAATCAGAACCTACCAAAACCTTATATTCCTAAACCAAATACAAAATTTAAACCCTTAAGATTTTTTGGCCTATTACTTACTAAACTTCATTATTGCTATCGTTGCGCAATACTGTAGTGGTTTAAAAGGAGTTATATTTACTGCCATATTTACTACGGTTTTAATTGCTTACAAAATGCAGCGATAACTCACATTTTATCACAGCGATAAGTGTAGGCTAAATTTAACGGAAGAATCATTCATTAGAATGTAAATATGTATGCATCGCCAAATTACATATGCAAGAGTGTTCAAATTAATGACAGTACGGCAAATGAGCATGCAAGTGTGGAATGAGATGTAATGCTAACATACATACTGAATGCCATTATTTCGAAGCTAATGCACCCTTGGGCTACAATAACGTGAAGTTAAGCCTGTGCTATTAGATGTATTTCGCCTGATTTTTTTTGCATATAATTCACTTTATGGCTATACGTTAACCTTAGGGAAAATAACGTCTGTTCGTGATTTAGGTAACGTGATATTATGAGCTTTGACTTAACAGAGCTCTGTGGATCTGGCCCATAAATGGATAAAAAGAGGCTCAAGATACAGTAATACTACTTGTTTATCAGAAATGATATACACTTTTCTAATCGGTAATAATTAATGTAACTGACACAAATGTGCTAGCATAATGAAGTTGTATTATACTTGCATGTACATTTTTGTCCAGGATTTTAGTGAATGTAAAAGCTACAGATGACTCCTCATCATGCCACAATATTAATCCCCTTGCTCAATGTTGGTCCTGTGTGGTAACGATGTAAAAATGTTAAGTTTATTTTATCATCATTGCTCTATTTTTGCTCTCCTTTTTATCGTGTAAGATTTCTAAACAGATTGTTAAGCAGAGAGGTTTATGCTGCCTCAGACCTGACAGATATTATAGTGGAAGTAAATAGGGTTGACAGGCGGCTTCTCCAAAAATACTGGACACAATAGTGAAAGATGTGATGCGCTCGAGTCACACCCACACACGTCCTCTCCATGCTGTTTCCTCCTCTCCTTCACCCCAGGTTCCTGACACATCCTCCTGATTGGCTGAATTACCCAGAAGCAGCCAATCAGGATCGAGAAACCTGCCCAGCAACCTTGCAATAGCCCTGCTCGGGGAAATCCCTCGGCCCCCCAAACCATGTCCAGAGAGGTAATACCAGACACATACATGTCCATTATTATCTCTCATTTGTTCCTGGACAGAGTGTCCAAATACAGGAGAGTCCGGTTCAATACTGGACACCTGGCAACCCTAGAAGTAAAGGTAAATAGAATGGAACAAGATTTCTCCCACAATTTTTTATACAAATGTAGCCAACATTATTGCAACCTGTGGCATGCTCCCATGGGTGAAATGATGCAAGAGCCCCACCCATTCTCGAATGCGCCGATTCAAAACAATGATTGCTTCTCCCACTGGCGAGTTGTGTATGTCCCACTGCAGAGTGCCACGGGTTGCAGTAACGTTGGCTATATCTTTATCTCATGTGTGCATTAAAACTCCTCTTATTGATATCCCACAAATCACAAGCTAGTATACAAGGGGAAAAAATGGAGCAGAGAGTCTTTATACACTTACACAGAGAATCACAAAATTCAAATGTATCTGTTTGCTCCAAATTTGCCTTGATACATCTCCCCACTAAGAATTCTACCTGTTCTTTAGTTCATGGAAAAGCTCTTATAACACAAAGGAAATCCTTGCCAACCTTCCAAACAGTTGGGTGCTGGCAATATTGGATTGGCTGTCAGTAAAATGTAGTATATATGACCAGTGAAATTGTTGGAAAAGCTCTATTTAGAATTATTGTTAAAGATATTTTGCTAAGCAAACTACAGTTGTTTATCCATCAGATACATACACAATTAGATGCTGAACACACAGTACTGTAATTCTGGATCACGACAGCCATACAATATAAAAGATTTATCTACAGTATTTCTTGAGGCATGCTGTGCTCCTACACTCCACTTTCCTCAGGAACCCTCCTTTCTAAGGTCATTAGTAGAGCCACCATGTATAATTTTGTCCAGAAACTTACTGGGTTAGTAATTGACAACCAGAGAGATGTCATATGGTGCAGCTCTTTGCTGTTTACTTTTTCTTGAGTGCAATCCAAAATGATATTGTATGTTTTTTGAGACCGGGCACATAAGCCGGTATCACACTCTGATCTGGCCTTAACTGCCATTGACTTGAATGGAAGTTAACACCGGGTTGGAGGGTGAAACCCTGTGTCACGGCTTGGTAAATCCCAGCCATAGGGCCTCTAAATTGTGCGATATCCAGTAATGTATTGTCCTGTATGTACTGTACTGTCTCCGCTATATAACTATATATTTGTTGGGGAAGGAAGTAAACATGCTTTATTTTGCAGGGTTTAGACGTAGTCCTTACAAGTTATGTGATGTGAAACAGAGAAACAGAGATCAGATTACCATTGAAATGTTTGTTTTCTTTCTCAGGCAGCATGGGGGGGAGGACTGCTGATGTCTAGGAAACACAGATGGAAGTTAAATGGTGCTGATAGGTAGGAATCATTCACTTATTAATGTCACACACATTTTCAACACATTAATTGATCCCGCTGTAAGAAATGTACTGGTTTATTGCACACATACAAATAAAACACAATATGGTACACTATGCTTTCCTTATTCGGCTTTGTTTCTGAGCTATAAAGGTGGACTGAGAAAACCCTGAGAAAACCCTACCTAGGATACTACCTCATATACAGAATAGGAAGGCTTGAATACAAAGCTTTGGAAAGTGTTATGCAGTGTGAGTTTCTAGTGATCCTTACAGTTTTGAGAACAGTATTAGGAACTATTACACTATATATATTTTTTTTATTTGTGTAATAGTTTTCCCCTAATCACAACTGATTCTACATCTGTATTGGGATTCCTCTTCAACTGACTAAAGTATATAATACATAAGCTATAACTACTGATATTGGATATGGAAAATGCTATAACACTCTGGGTAAGCAGTGCAGTCAAAGCAAACCAACATGCAAACCGTGCAGCTGGAAGTTAAAAGAGATGCACATCATTGTTATATAGTTCTAGGTATATAGGTATATATATATAGGTATATAGGTATATAGGTATATATATATATATATATATATATATATATATACAGCTAAACCCCGTTATAACGCGCCTCGCTATACCGCGATTCGGTTATAACGCGGTTTTCCCATGGCTCCCGTTTAAAAAAAAAAAAAAAAAAAGTTAAATTTAAATTTTTTTTTTTTTTTTTTTGCACACTGCACACACTGCACACACTGCACACACTGCACACACTCACTGCACACACACTGCTCATTGCTCACACTGCACACTGCACACACACTGCACACTGATCACACACTGCACACTGCACACACTGACACACTGCACACACACTGCACACTGCACACACACTGCTCATTGCACACACTGACACACTGCACACACACTGCACACTACACACACACTGCTCATTGCTCACACGGCACACACACTGCTCACACTGACACACACTGCACACTGCACACACACTGCTCATTGCTCACACTGCACACACCTCACACTGCACACACACTGCTCACACTGCACACACACTGACACACTGCTCATTGCTCACACTGCACACACACTGCTCACACTGCACACACACTGCTCACACTGACACACACTGCTCATTGCTCACACTGCACACACTGACACACTGCACACACACTGCTCACACTGACACACACTGCTCATTGCTCACACTGCACACACTGACACACTGCTCATTGCTCACACTGCACACACACTGCTCACACTGACACACACTGCTCATTGCTCACACTGACACACTGCTCACACTGCACACACACTGACACACACTGCACACTGCACACACACTGCTCATTGCTCACACTGCACACACTGACACACTGCTCATTGCTCACACTGCACACACACTGCTCACACTGACACACACTGCTCATTGCTCACACTGCACACACTGACACACTGCTCATTGCTCACACTGCACACACTGCTCATTGCACACTGCACACACACTGCTCACACTGACACACACACACACACACACAAACACACACACACACACACACACACACTACACTTATACATAAATCAGCCTTACCTTACCTTGGGGATGATTTTTGAGGCATGTGGCTGCAGGGTGGGGGTGGTGCTGCGGTGGAGGGGGATGATGGCTGCTGCGGGGGCCCCCGATGCTGCGGGGGCTGGTGGGATGGCCCGGTGCAGCGCGGGGGGGCATGGGGGGGGGGGAGGGCAGGACGACCCTGCGCTACGGCAGGGCCAGGGGGCCCTGTATTGCGGCGCGAGGGCCCTGTGCTGCGGCGGGGGGAGCCGGACCGGAGGGGAATCCCCCCTCCCATCTCCTGTCACGCGGTGGCAGGGGGAGCCGGACCGGAGGGGAATCCCCCCTCCCATCTCCTGTCACGCGGTGGCAGGGGGAGCCGGACCGGAGGGGAATCCCCCCTCCCATCTCCTGTCACGCGGTGGCAGGGGGAGCCGGACCGGAGGGGAATCCCCCCTCCCATCTCCTGTCACGCGGTGGCAGGGGGAGCCGGAACCGGAGGGGAATCCCCCCTCCCATCTCCTGTCACGCGGTGGCAGGGGGAGCCGGAACCGGAGGGGAATCCCCCCTCCCATCTCCTGTCACGCGGTGGCAGGGGGAAGCCGGGACCGCGGGTAAAAACACTGATGCGGCGGCCATTTTTTTTTTTTTAATTAGCGCGACCCCGTTAGTAACGCGGTGGTCTCGGGGTGGACCCCGAGGACCGCGTTATAACGGGGTTTAGCTGTATATATAAATATATATATAGGTATATACAGCAGTTCTGTTAAATTCTAGGAGGGCTGGGTCATATTTTTTTCAAAATAAATAATGGTAATTTAAAATGAGATCTGAGATCACTCAGTCTTCCTTTTTTACTGCTTCTTCAATCGAGGGGAATCAGTATTTTAGCATAAAACTGTCTAAAGGATCATTCCAGACTTATACCCAAGCCTCTCAAATCACTTTACAGGCACGCAAATTATACATCATTATTGTTATTATGACCCAATTGTAAATGGTAATTATTTTCTATCACACGGATGAAAGCCTCAGAAGAAGTTGCAGGGATTAAACTGATCTCTGATACATACAGATATTGGCTGAGCCAGGTTTCTAGCATTTCCAATTGGGGTGACATTTCCTTTTAAGTAGAATACAACTTCGGCTGTTCTCTGATATTAAGATGCGTGTTGCAAAAAGTAGCCGATTTACATGGTATAGCTTGTTGAGTTTGTTTTGTTGATAATGTTTTTAATTTTAATATATTCACTGTCGTATGCTAAATGAGGCATTAAATTAATAGAGAATACAGCACCACTTATGCTGTATGCTGCGATGCCTGTTTCTCCGAATTGTGTACAACCCAATTGTGACTCTTGAAATTATATTTTGGTGAAGTAGTTCATATCCTATTAAGATTTAATTCATAAAAACATAATTACCAACATTATACAGTATTTGACAGCGGTCATTTATGAATGTCTACGGTGTGATCATAATGGAAAGTGAGAGCAAATATATCAACGAAGTTCACAGCTCTCCCATGGGCAATGAAAAATTATAATTGCTTTACAATTAAAAATCCTTGATAGAGACGCTTACAACCAACCTCAGAGCCACATTTACTAAACAGTCTTCGGTAATAAGGCCATTCAAAGAAAAGGGCCATAAGGTTGCCATCAGTTAGTAAATGCTGCCCTTTGTGTCTTGGTGGTGTTGATTCAAGGACTAACACAACACTTGCCCATTAGGTTATGCTGCAAAAACTCATACATAAATTGATCAATTGATGGTGTCAGCTGGGATAAATAAATTATAAGAAATACAGTACATGTGCCAACAAGTAGGCGTACCCATAACTCCAACATTATGATAACAAGTATTCCCTATACTAATTAATCGTTTGAAATGCTTAGTAGTTGGCAAGCAATAAAGATTGATTGATTGATTCATTCATTCATTCATTGATTGATCTTTAATAACAAGATAACAAACAGATCAAAAATTGTCTATACTGTATGTGTATTTTGTAACGCTGTTATTCAGCAGTCCAAATTAATTGGGAATATTGCATTTTGGTGACAGGCGACTTTTCTTGCTCAAATGCAAACTTAGACTTGTCCGTAAAGGTGACTTCCATTGTTTGACCGATAGAATACAAAAAGCCAAACTGTGGTAAGAAAAAATGTGAATATGACATCAGTTTTGCATCGGCATTAGGTCTTTATGAATGACCACTAGGGAGCGTAACAGTGGCTAACAATGCCTTTGTCAAGGAATCACTCATGGCCTCATAAATCCCTGGCACAATGTAATCAATAAAACCCTAAGTGTGCCCTGTATTCAGTATCTATTTACTGTAGCTGTCCCTCATATTATGAAGCTTTGACCCTTGCTTCATTTATAAGCTACTACATATCATGGATGTAATGAGAGGAAGCAAAAAATCTATTGCAAACCCAAATGAAAACAAAACCAATAGCTTCTGCATTGGTAGAGAGCTAAAAAAGGTCTTCTGGGCCACTAAATTTAACAACTCTGTATCGCACATAGTAGAAGGAACAGGAAAATTAAGTAGAAATGAAGCAGAAGCAATGAATACAGTTTGACATTACTGTAATTAGTTTTGTTCAACAAGCAAAAACGGTAATCGAATTGCCAACCTTGCATGGGAAACTGGTAAATAAATTTCCAGTATATTAATTTATGTACAGTATATTGTGTTTCTCCAATCACCCTCCACATTTCTAATATCCAGTCTTCTAGTATGAACTTTCTCACATCTGTTTTTAAAAAATGTCCCAAATTATTAAACAGTACTAAGCTGTAGACACTCAATGGCTAACTTGAATGAATTGATCATTTACTATGTGAATTAATAGGCCATAAGGGGCTTTGTAGAAATAGCCCATACTCTATTTTCAATAACTTATGACACAATGGTATGGAAGTGACTACTATTGTATTTGATATCCACATTTTTCTTGCAATGTTATTAATAATCTGTGTAGTAGTAGAATATATACAGAGCATGTTATACATGTTTAAGGCAGAATCATTCAGATGGGAAACTGACTATCAGGTGGAGAATACAAGGGGTATGAGAACTAGAGATGTGCGAATGTGTCCAAGTTTCACAAAACTTTTCACAACATTTGTAAGACTTTTGCCAACAGTTTTCACACATATTGAAAGATGAGCAGGGCACTCCTATGCAGTTTACCTTTCATGAGATGGCAAAGTGTATACATTTTTGTAAAAATGACATCGCCAAAAATTATCTTGTACAACAATCCAGGCACATTTTGGTGAATGTTGGCGATATAAATGTGAAAAGGGGCCTCCTTCACATTAAATAGTTTATTCATAAAAATCAAAGTCAAGATGCTCTCTAAGAAAGGTGTTTGGAGTTGGTAGTTTATGGCTAAGTTTGAGAACATTGCAACTTTTTTATAATTGCAAATTGTAGTTGTTATGGGGGGATATGTGTGATTATTTTTCTTGGATTCCTTGTACAATAGGTATATAATGTAATAAATTATTTATTGTTCTTTGCTTTACCATAAGCATGTGTCAAGGCATGGGGGGCTGGTACTAACTAAAACCAACCAAATCGCCACACTTTTGCTACACACATTTTAAAAGGTGTTCTTGTATAAAAAGCCAGAACAGAGTTCCTTGGGCTGCAATTGTTTTTAAAAGCAGTCTCGCATCTTATGCAAAGTACATTGAATAATCAAGTACAGTATCCATGTGCATCTTAAACAAATGAATATGAAACATGAAATATGTTTATTGTTTGCAAATTTTAATGCAATCTCTAAACTCTCAGTAGTTTTAATGATTATACATATAACATTGTTGCTGATGGTGTAACAGTGCATCTGTTATCATACACAGACAGTGAATGCAGTCATTTAACTTTTCATATCTATTTGTTTTCAGGGCCAATTCTGTAACATGGAATCCACACAAAATGATGGGTGTTCCACTGCAGTGCTCTGCGCTGCTGGTTAGAGAAGAGGTACTGTGTGGTGTCTTCATATTGTTACTATTTGTGTTTATATACTGACTTTTAAGGATGTATATTATTAGGGGGAGATTAACTAATCTCTGGTATAGATTATCACACCAAGGTCCTGCATCAAATGCCATTCAATTCAAGTCAATTTTGGAACGCGGTTCAATAACCCATAATGGAGGTTAGTGAATTCTGGTGTTGGAAATTGTACAAATCGCATGCTGTACCCTTGGTGCCATTTTAGACTAATTCAATAACTGTTAATAATGGAAGTAAAACAAACATTTTACTTAAGTTTCCATGTTTTATTTTATATTAACCAGATGGGTTGAAAACACTCTGGGAAGGGGAAAAAAAGGAAAATGTAAAATTAGGAGAAGATCTGAACTAATAGTGTAATGCTTGGAGTTTAAATAAGATTTGCCCATAAGGAAAAAAGTTAACTGCACCTTTCATTCACCTGAAAACTACACTTTTTAGAATAAATCTTGCAAATAAAAATATCACTTGTGAGCACATTCACATTTCTCAGACAGGTCTGCAAACCTGCCTTTCCCCATTATCTCTTAGCATACAATGCTTCCCCTGCAGTGAAAGTGGTTTGTAACCTATTCCAACTTCCCATTGCAAAACCAGTATAACCAGCCTCATTCTGAAGATAACCAAAAGGTTGAAATAGCCGTCTGTGAGTAGGTTTTACTGGATATGCCTAAAAGCTGTGCAATATGGAAGGCATATGTTTATAGTGAGCCATGTTAAAACTGACATGAAGTAAAAAGTGACACTGTGCTCATTTGCATGTAATTTCCCAGAATCCCTGGCTGCAGTGGAAGCATTGTATGCCAAGAGGTAGTGGTGAAAGGCAGGGTTGCAGAATTGTCGGAGACGTGTTAAATGTGCTCACAAGTGATATTTATATTTGCCGTACACTGTACGGTGGAGGGCCTCTGTCCCTTTTTTACCCACCATAACTTATATAATGTGTATAATACATGTACGTGTGTATGGTGCAGTTTTATGCATGTTGTAGGTTTGAGAGACGTTGTGTAAAATGCACCAGAAAAGAGAAAGCGATTAGGTACAGTGCCATATTAGAAATGGCAAATTATTAAATTGTACCTTTGTAAAAAAGAAAAGAAATAGCCTCTTATAGATTTAGGATTGTATGCACATCATTTGTGCACCAAGCGCCTTACCTAATGATCTTTGGTGTTTGGTTTTGGATGTCCACCAGCACCATTCAGACAGTCATACCCCTCTTATAAAGAGATGTTATGTCACAGAGCATGTTACGGGACCAAGAGAGACGCACACCAGAACCTATTTCTCTGGGGGAGGGGGGGTGTTCTTTCATTTATAGAATAGAAATGAAGACAAGAATACATGATTTCACATAGAAAATGTCTGAAAGTAAAGACATTCAGGAGCTCTCTCAGAAATCAATGAAAACAGACAAGACGTTTCAGCTCTTACCTCTTGTCAATGTTTGATAGATTTCTGGGAGTACTGCTGTTTTCCACATGTTCTATCAGGATTATAAAGAGACAAACCACAAATAGTACAACAAAACATGGTTTATATAACATGGACTGAGTTGATATGTATACAGTATAATAGGCACAATGTGGATGACTCCTTTTTTCTTTATAAACTGTAATTTCCCTTTGGCACTGCTGTGATGATTTGATAATTCGGAAGGGATATACAGTAATTGGTGGAAAATGTGTGCTAAATGTCTGCAGCATTTTGGGAAAAATAGTGTCCCTTTTCTGGTTTATTTCTTAGTGCTTGGGGCTATGATATGGTTAGAATTATAACTGTAATGAAAATGTATCTAGAAATTAATTGTGTTTCTTTATTTACATGTGTGCGTTCACATAACTGTCGTCATTATTAAAAATAAATATGTGAATCATAAAAGTTCCTATGAAGAAATATGTAAATCTGCGACATGTTTAAGTAAATGCTTGCTTCAATTTGCAGTATTAAAAAATGCGTAATTTTCATTTTATTGAATGTAAATATTGTACGAATTCCTGAATCCCCAATATTCCCAAATATTCATTAATATTTGCGAAGTTTGTTGCCAAAACGTCCATTAAAGTTAGTTTAAAGGTGCACTCTAAGTAACTTACAGTTACTTTACAGCAGGTTTTTGTTGAAGTTTCAGATATACACAAAATTTCGCCAGCAGAAAATATCAACATTTGCTATATTAGTGTACCTGTCCCCAGAATTCAGCCATATCATTAGTAGATCGAGATAAAACTTGCACAGACAGGATGTATATAGATGTAGCCAGACTAACCTTCCCCGGAGCTGCAAGGGGAAAAAGCATTTTCCTGAGACTCCAAGGGAATGTCAGAGCTGCAGGCAGCCACAGCAGCTCAATATTATCTTACTGGCTGCCTGCTGTTTACCCCCCCCCTCCTCCGCCCCTCTCCCCCCCCTCTCCCCCCCACAATTCCAAGGACATTTTCTCCTGTCATTCCCCAGCCATGAAAAATGTTAAGGTGGCTACATCTGTATTAGGAGCTCACCTTAATTTCCATGTACTGATACCCAGAGAAAATTAACTGCAACAATGGATTGTGTTGCTAGAGCATACTGTACCACCACCATCATTTCAGTCTCATATGACATTAATAAAGAAATAAAAAAGCATCAGTGGTGGTGCTTTGCTTTGTACTTTATGCTTGGCCAGAGACTACACAGATCAACAAAGGTTTTTCTGTTCTTTTTTTTTTTTTTTTTTTAGCCTCCATTAATTTGCAGAAGCTTTAAATCCGCAAATAATAAGCACAATTTTCAGAAAATAATGAATTTTTAAGTAGCTAATATATAAAATTGCACCTAAAAAAATTGTCATTTCTAAATCCAGGCAATTTAACAAGTGAACCACATAGAACTTTAGGATTTCTGAATTATAGATTATACAGTAGTATACAATATTTCTTTAGGAGCTACACAAAAGATTTATTCCTGTTAAATTTCATGCATTTTGTACAGAATGACTCATAGCTCTGGGTAAAGTGCACCCAAAGGCAGTCTCAGTAGCTACATAAAACTCAGTCTGATACTTTTCCCATGGTCAGGGATTGCTGCAGCACTTTTCAGCCAGCAATCCCCAGGCATGGGAAAAGTTAATCGAGCTAGATCTGTATACTTTCTAACAAATAGATAAATAATGTAACATAACGTATTATACATTGAGGAACAAGTTATTGTATATTTCAAAACTTGTGGCTTTGCTTGAAGTCTGTGATGCTGTACAGGGTCACTTCTAAGGCTGAGTCCATGGTGACTCAGTCCGTGCGGAGGCGCGCTGAGGCTGAGGGAAAGCGGGTGCTTTCCCTGGCCTTAGTCAGTGCGCCATCCGGGGGCGTGTCGGGGGGCGGGCCAGTGACGTCACGGAGCTGGTTCGCCCTCATTGGGCGAACCACTCACGTGACCGGCCCTGCGCTTCCATGAGCGCGAAAATTTTAAATTTTCATAAGAATTACGCTTCTGCACGCTTGCAGAAGCGTAAGCGAGCCCCTGCTAAAGCCGCTCTCATTGCGGCTGCAGGGACTCACTGCCGAGCAGCAGCGCGCCTCAGCACGGGTCAGCGCATAAGCGCTGACCATGCCCGAGGCCTAAAGCTCTGGCAGATAAAGTGGTTAAGTGGCCCCAAACTGAGGGAGGTTTAGTGAATAGTGGGTAGGTTATGAAACAGGATGTTAAGAGGTCTGGTTTCAGTGCATGGAGTACTTGTTCCCCCTCAAATGACCAGTAAATTCAGGCGAGTTTAGAAATCTGTTTCCCAATAGCCTTCTTGATCTCTCAAAATAAAAATCTGAAATATTGCTAGTTATTGCAAAATGTAAAAAGTCTCTCTTTTCTTTGCCAGTCGTCTGTCTTTCTCTCTATCTTATTGTTGTCTGTCCCTTCCAAACTTCTCTCCCCATTTCCCTCAGTATGTGCAATCTTTACTGTCATCGTATAGGTCTTGTCTTCTCCTTTCTGATGGGCTGTAGCCCCTTTACACAGACACTCACCTCTGCCTATAAACTTACCCACCTTTACACATTTACACACAAACTCATTTGTGCCCACACGCACTTACATTAATCTGCTCATACTGTATGTGCACGCTCACTGCTGCCCATATACTGTACACTATTCCTGCTCAACTCGCTTCTGGCCATAAATACTCTCTCTACCCCCAGACTCTTACCTCTGACTACAAGTATGTTTTTGTGTGGAATAAATAAGGAAAAAGAGAGCACCTCTGACAGTAATGTACATATTAGGCATTGCTATTCCACATTTACAGCCCTATGATAATGTACTTATTCAAGCACCCTTAAAATGCAGTATTACTACACTTTACAATTTCACCAATAAAATACTTGCAAAATCAACTATTCCGTGTTTATTAGCTCTGTCATGAAATTACATTTGTTTATAAAAAAAGAGAAACACTCAACACCCAAAGAAGAAACAAATGAGGTTTAAAAAACTCTGTACACTAATATTTAATCTATGAAAAATATATGTTTCTCCCCTGAAAGTTCTTTAAATTTGCCACAAATCGGCATTACTCAAGGACCAATATAGTTACCAATACTTTGAACTGCATGATATAGACAAATAGGAGATGTATCAATGTAGAGTGACCAATATATTTCTATATAATTCTACTAATTCTACTAATTCGCTAACATCTATAGATAAACAGGAATAGTAAGGGTGGTTACTTTGGGTACTTGGCTTCTGGAGTGTACAGAAGCTAATTTCATGGTTGAAGAACTAGCAACACAGTTTGCTACTTTCTATGTTTTAATAAGGTATAAGCAATCAGCTCAAACACTATAGTAGGATGAAGTAACATTATTGTTAATCAATGTATTCTGCAGGGATTAATGCAGAACTGCAATCAAATGCATGCATCCTACCTCTTTCAACAAGATAAACACTATGACCTCTCCTATGATACTGGAGACAAGGCTTTGCAGTGCGGACGCCATGTTGATATATTCAAGTTATGGCTAATGTGGAGGGCAAAGGTAAGGAACAATTACGTGTTGCATCCCATGTTTATTATAAATGTCAACTGTTTGTTTAGTAGGAATGGAACAACTACTAACATAATTTCATTACCATTGGTGTTGAAATGGTTGTCCTCCTCAGATGTATTTCTAGATTAATGTGTTTGTTATACAAACTAGAATAGTCTTATAAATTCATGAATACAATATATATCCAGAAAGTGGTGATCATATTGGCCAAAGATAATAAAGACAAGATAAAGTAATACAAAGATAAAAGTGAGAGTGGGCAATACAAGAGATTCACTTTTTTGTAATTTGTATGTTGAATGTTTTTCCAGGATCTTAGGTTCAAAATGATCAGTTTGTTCATGTGCAGAATATTTTAACGTGACTTAATGTTTCTTCAAAGGGCTTTTTAACATTTTCTTCTACTCTAATGGAGCTATAGAAACATGAAATGAAACATCAGAAGATAATCATGTATTTGCTATGATTTGCTGTCTTAATAATGAAACTAGAAAGGTGAAATGCATTAAGATTGATTGCTTTCCCCTGTTTTTTGCATCTTCTACAGTAAAAACCTACTTACTGCTTTGTTATGGTCAGAAGAGGAACTGGGCAAACCCCAACAAAGAGAAGACAGATATCCCTTGAATTAATGTTAGATTACATTTTGTACAACTCCCATAGGCATTGATTCACTTATCTCCTTCAGCCGATTTAACGTGATGTTCACCTAAGTTAACAAACGTTAATATCAAAGAAGTATTCACTAAGAAAATAATGTTACGTTAACCAGATTTGACTCATGTAAACATGCAAATGAGCTCATTATAGCCTCAATGATATTCATCCTAGATTCACTAAGGTCCATTATGATTAAGGCAAAGAAATAATGTAAATACGTTACTTAAGTCGTGACTATCGGTGACATTACTCGTAGGAGAGAGATTGGTTTGGGAATAACACCAAGACTTGAAGGAAAAAGTGCGTGAACGCTATGTTAATGAGCGTAATTAAAGCTGTTAGTTTTGCTTATGATTACCTCAGTGAATAAAGCATTACATTTAGGTAATGTCACTTTATTTGCCCTGATTTAAGCTTAGTGACCCTAGCACATAGTGCACACATATACGTAGGTGTAACTCATTTAACCCTGTTTTCAGCAATGGCAGAAAGTATGTGGTGTGGAGGATGGGGCGCGGGGGATTTGCAGTCTGTGCCATGGGCATTAGGTTATTTAAATGTATCATTGTTTGCTGGTAGAATAGGACTGTTGCAGACAAACTTTAAGGAACTATAGTATCTGTACATTTTAAACATTTTCCGTCTATTTGTTATGACATAGCCTCTCCTTAAAATGTAATTACATTAAAGTTAAATTGAAAGAGTATTTCATATGAGGATATCAAGATTATATTTAGATTATTACTGGGTGTGGTTGCTAGATAACATGTAAAGCACTTTCACCTTGACTGACAGGGAAATTGATGAAAAAATGAAGGGCACACTATTTTATATTCCAAAATTGTCCTGTAGGGTTAAACAGTAGGAGACATTGACACAATAGAACAGTATTAAAGCAGCACACACAACACAAGGATCAAGGAGAGTAACTGTGTATTGAATATTTAGAACGGTGGTTAATATTTGGTTTACGCATCAAAGAGATACAGTACATAATACAGTTACATTTGCATTGTTAATCGGGTTACTGTACTTACTTTTCATTGTAAAGTAATTAAATACAACAATATTGTTTTCTTTTTAGGGAACCATAGGATTTGAGGCCCAGATTGATAAATGCTTAGAACTGGCAGAATACCTTTATTATAAAATAAAGAACAGAGAAGGTTATGAAATGGTGTTTGATGGAACGGTACGGTACCTTTTCTTTGACTAAGCATCACTTGTATTTAGACTTGTATGCAATCACAGCATGTAATGTTGATTCCCAAAATGAACACACTTTGATGAAGGAAAACATACAGTACATAAACACATTGAATTAGTGAAACCGATAAAAACAAGAGTTGATAGATCTTTTGATTTGATTGTTTCATCAATTAAATAAAATGTTATGATGCCCTTTACAAGTGTATGACACCATCAACCTCCCTCTTCATGCATGCTACTGGTCATAATCAATTATTCCAACAATTTAGCTTTTGCAACAGATGATGTTGAACAGCTGTTCATAAAGGTGTGTGTGTGTGTGTCCAGATACTGAAAACAACACAAAAGGATGTAAGAGTTGGTCGAATAGCAATCAAACCAATGACAACCTAAAACTCTAAATCGATGATAGTCAAACGTTCTAGCAGAACACAATTTGGTGTAGTTAAAAAGATATCCAATGTATTCAACACTATAAACAAAAAACATCATCTATCCCCCCTCCCTCCTTTTCAAACACGCTTCTTAGACAAGGCATACTACTGTATAGTATACAAATATTTGTAGCCATATTAGTGTCTATATAGTTTTCTAAATCTGACAGATTCTTTGTCTATATGGCTGATAGAGGGCACTGATCATTCCTAATACAAAGTTAAACGTTTAATGATCATGGAGGAGGGAGTTGGTAAGCCTACTAAACTTTTATTTGGTCTTTTTAGTTTTGGTTTGTAATGAATCAGTATGGAGGAGGTTTTGTTTGTTTGTTTGCAGGACTTTGTTATAATCCCTCCCACCCTTGCAAAATATTTAACATTCTGAAAATGTAGTTAAATGAATCTATGAATATATCAAGTTGTGGATAAAAATAACATTGCGATCATTGTACTATTTGGTATTAGTAATTTGATTGTACGGTATCTAAAGTGCTTGAAAAACACTGGTAAAAATCTTGAACTATGAATGTTTTAAATATAAACTAATCTCAAAATGTATAAGAATATACCCTGTTTATTTTCTGTAATGAAACCTATTATCACATCCACATACTGTAAGTATTGTCTAAGTATTACTTTATGAAGTAAGTTGACCATAGTGGCATTCATTAAATCTAATTCATCACATATATTTTAACAGCCCCAGCATACAAATGTGTGCTTCTGGTATATACCACCGAGTTTACGAAACGTGGAAAACAAAGAGGAAAGAATGAGTCGACTGTTGAAGGTAAAATATCATTACTTTCTTTTATTAGCATAAATGTTCAGTTTATAAATGACTAAAATGGGAAAACAATGGGAAGTAAAATTGTCATCCTTGCACAAGTTCATGTTTGTCTGAATGCATGGATGCATACTACTGAATGCTTATATTTGCTTACATTTTCCATACCAAGTAATTAACAATACAGAAAGCCATGTTTACTAAGCAGTGCTATGACATAAGACACCTTCTGGCGCTAGAATGCATCGTATGACTCATCCAAGGGAATATGACCAAAAGTGCATAGGCTGCCAAATTGAAATGACTTTCTAGCTATTGCATATTTTTGTTGAGTTTCTTTTGCCAGAGAGGATCACACTAATTTGGGGTTACTGGGTGTATCCACGCAATTTTGTAGCAAAAAAAAAAAAAATGACGCATTGTACTAATTTTAGAGCATAGAAACAGTTACTTACACGGGGTGCACTTTTTTAGAAGAAAGAAATTTACACCACCGTAAATTTGGCAAATTTTTTTTACAAGGATTGAAGGGAGAAGAGGCAATGCCTAGAGGTCCCCAATTTGATGCACCTTGATTATAATCTGTGCATCACAAACTTGTCCATTTTGACACTGTTATAAACTTACACACATAGGGCAAAAAGTCCAGCAAAGTGCTTAAACATTCAAGCACACAGATGCTGATGAAAGATGAAAATGACCCTATACACAGTTTGATACTGTATATAGCCCCTATTGTTTTGTGACATGTTTCAGTACCATGAATATATTTGATCCAAATATGAAATGACACACTGTGACACGTCCTACTATGTCATAAGAGATTAAATGACACACAATGATCTTTATTTGCCATGAGTCAAGGAAATATCTTACATTTCAGCATAGTTGCAGGAAGTGTGCCGAGATCACGGGAGCCTATTTTATCAAATATTTTATTGATTTCAACAGTGGTATTTACTTGAGAGCCTGACTGTATATAGGGGAATATGACACAAATCATTTATCCTTGTTTAAGCTTTATTCAAATATGATAACATAGTGTACAGATGTAGCCACACTTCCAGTTCCCGATGCCATGGGGGATGTGGCTGCCGTGACGGTGCTGCAGGGGGCTCCATTCCTTTCAATAGGACCTCCCGCAGTGTTTCCGGGCCGCAATTGGCACGGTTACAGGACCACGTGCAAATCTTAGCGTCAGGAACATTAAGGACACCTACATTTGTAGGGTTTTGTTCCCATGGTCTTTTGTTTCATGGTATTTGAAGTTACACTCAGATTGATGACCCTAGACTTCTGAGTATTGCTTAGAGCAGGGGGGCTCAACTCCAGTCCTCAAGCCCCCCTCCCCCCCAACAGGTCAGGCTTTCAGGATATCCCAGCTTCAGCGCACAGGTGGCTCAACCAGAGGCTTAGTCAAAGACTGAGCCTCTGATTGAACAAACTGTGCTGAAGCAGGGACTGACTGAGCCACCTCTGCTAAAAGCTTGGATATCCTGAAAACCTGACCTGTTATGGGGGTTAGGGGCTTGAGTGCTGGATTTGAACACCCCTAGCTTAGATACCGAGAGGACTGCTCTTCCAACAATATGTCTGACGTGTGTTGTTGATAATATTGAGCTATTTGTTTCATGTGTTTGCTTATCCTGTTTCATTGATATTAAAATTGCCTTAAAACATTTGATGCACTTGATTACTCTGCAAATGAACCATGAATTTGTGATTGCCATTTGTGCATGTGGTATTGGGATTTTTTTTACCCCGCTTCAACATATTGTACACGGTAGTTTCGCTCATCTTTTATTGGCAAAGGAATACCGCACAATGTGTGGGTTAGAATATGTACCTCCAATCAGTTCGGAAACAATTTTCTCAGTTTGTCAACCTCACTGGATGGGAATTAATGCCGCAATGCCTGTCCTACTTTTTTTTTTTTTAACTCGCCTGTACTTTTACACGAATAGTACCCCGGGCTGAACCCTGCTTTTTTCAACTCTGGCAATACACAGTTTCCCACGGTAGTTACTGGCAAAATTGCCAGGGAAACAAAATTGCCTCCCAAATGTGGATCCAATAGCATGCCGCAATGCCATTGATTCCTATAGGCTGGATTTTTAAATCCCCTCACCAACCCGGGAAGTAATGCTGGTAACTTCACTGGTAAGTATCTCGGAAAAATGGGGTCCCCCAAGGTGGGGCCTCACATTTGCATTAGCTGACGCTGCTTCCGGATAAGGCCCCACACTACAGGTAGGTCTTGGTGAGGGGGTGGGGAGAAAGGGGGGCCATTCTGCTAAAATAAGTGATTGAACAGTGTTGCGGCGCATGGAGGATATGCACTTAAAAGGGGTGGAACCGGCGACATATATTTGAGTGTAACCACTGGCCCACAAGAGAGGAAGCTACTTAAATAACAAAAATAGCAGCAACCATTATACTTATGGTGACTTTAATAAATACACATACACCTTCCCTTTTACCTCTGCATGAGGGGGAGCAACCATAATAGGTCCTGTCCATATAGTAAAATGAAAAAAACTCCCAAATTATCTTCTTTCTACCCCCTTTGTATCTAAAGCCCTCTCCGGCCTTAAACCTTTTTCACTGACTGCCCCACACCTCTGGAATGCCCTTCCCCTCAGTACCCGACTAGCACCCTCTCTATCCACCTTTAAGACCCACCTTAAGACACACTTGCTTAAAGAAGCATATGAATAGCACTGTGGATATTCTGAACACATGATACATAAAGCCTGGCCCCCTGCAGACGCACTTACCAGAACTCCCTCCTACTGTCTCTCTACGTTCTCCCTACCTACCAATTAGACTGCAAGCTCCTCGGGGCAGGGACTCCTCTTCCTTAATGTTACTTTTATGTCTAAAGCACTTATTCCCATGATCTGTTATTTATATTATCTGTTATTTATTTGATTACCATGTGTATTTCTACTGTGAAGCGCTATGTACATTAATGGCGCTATATAAATAAAGACATACAATACAATACAAAGTGGGGAGAGGTGAGCTCTGGGAGGAGGGGCCACCTACCTCCAAACAACCGTTGCCAGTTAGAAATTGAATTAACAAACACATTCCAAGTTTGCTCAAACACCAACACCCACCACATCATATATATATATATATATATTTATGTCAAAAGGAGTGCTACTGAGCATGGCAAATGTATACAACAAAAGACAGGGGTGCTCAATGCTACATCCAATTGGCAAAACATATATGGTAATAAGTATAACGTGAAATACTTCAATAATAATATTTTCTTGGTCATTTAGTTAAACCCTTTTTCATTTTGCTGTATGGACAGGACCTACTATGGTTGTTCCCCTCATACAGAGGTAAAAGGAAAGGTTCACAGTGTAGTTTTAGGACCTGCAAATTTGGTTATGCCTTGACGTTGGTATGCAGGCTTTTGACGCTTTGGCCAAAGGGTTTAACTAAATGTTGAAGAAAATATTAATATTGAAGTATTTAACTTTATACTTATTACCATATATGTTTTGTCAATTGGATGTAGCATGGGGCTCCCCTGTCTTTTGTTGTATGACTTTAATAAACTACACAATTATAAATAAAAGATCCAGATTTATAAAACAGAGATAATCTTCTGGATGCTGGAACAATAATGCATTATTTAACACAAGAAAAATAATCATTAACAATAGTGTACTCTGAATTGTGAGTACCCCAAAGTTTCTCATAAATAAATAATTTTTTACTGAATGCCACCAAGGGGCAGTATGCTGAATTACCATTGACTGAGGTGGCAGCAATACTTTACCAGGATAACAGTACATATAGCTTACAAATATTAAAGTACACTTACGCTATATCTGCAGAGGCACAGCTATCTAAGACAATTATTATGTAGCATATAAAGAATACAGTACATCCATTCATTGGAAGCTTTTCTAAGAAAAGCTGGTTTGCAGACCTGTCTATGACATGTGAATGTGCTCACAAGTGATATTTTCATTTACTGTAAGAAAAACTGGCAAGGGATTTTCACAGAACACCACTGAAACATAAATACATTGTGTTTTATATAAGGAAACATCTATTATTTTCATCCTCTTGGATATACAGTATCTAAGCATATAATTCAATCTAATTCTCGTGTACCCTTCAAGAACCATCCTTACACAAAACGCACATCGGTCACCGCTCTGACGTCACCTACATAGGGGCGAGTGTATACATGCCACAGACCACAGAACGCTCTCCCCTAACTATGTGTAACCCCGGTCTCTTTTCAGCCCCAGAGACCCCCCATGTAGCGCTCCGAGGCTCTGTGGCACACCCAGCTAGTGGAAGCCGCCATGACAGGTTGTGCAAGCGTGCGCGTTGGTCGCGCAGGCGCAGTAAGGGTAGCGCACGCGGTCCCAATGCTAAAGAGGTCCTGAGTGGACTACAATTAACAGCAGCCTCTGGGGATTGCCCTTTCACCCACATCACGTGCAGCCAGCCAGCAAATAGGGTTTTGCAGCTTCTCCTGTGGAGGAAGGCTACAATGTTGCGGGGACCACGTTTGGCAGTTGAAGCTGGGAGCAGGAAGGGGGAGGAAGGGTGTAGGGAGCAAGTGGCTCCTGAACCAGGTAAGGATCCCCAAGTCCCAGGCAGGCCCCAATCCCCAAAAGGGTAGTGGGTAGTACTGAGGGACAGCCCCTAGGTTAGGGACTCTGCCCTTAGGTGTGTGATGGTGCAGGCTTGTCAGTGTCACAGCTGGTAGTGCTGTGAGCGCTGACAAGTAGGCACAGTGTATGCAGCGTGTGCAGTGGGTTTCTGCAGGTTGACTGTGCGTGTGCAGTGGGTTGCTGCAGGTTGACTGTGTGTGTGTGCAGTGTGTTTGCTGCAGGCGTTAGGCTGAGTTAGCCAGAGGGGACCCGGGTGGGCACAGGAGAGGTAGTATGGGTGCAGGGGGTCAGTGACCCACCTGCATAGGATAGGCTACCCCGTAGGCCCTAGGAGTTTCGCTAAAGCCATCTAAGGTTGCTGTGCTGTAGGGACGGCCTATAGTGCATCGAGTGTCACGTTAGTTCACGGAGTCAGATAGGGACTCCATTGAAGCTGCGTACCGGTGCAGGAAGTTGGGCGCTGCCCTTTAGTGCGGTTGCAGAGGCCATCTTGTTGGGGTCTTCCCGGACGGTGGATCCTGGATGTCGGGCCGGAACTCGACGGATCCTTTGTGAAGTAGTTGCAGATCCGACCACTGGAGTGCTCGGCAGGTACTATATCCTCAAGTGCACCAACACCGGTCATCAGGCGCTGATCCTGCCTTAGGCGTAGCTCTTTAGGGACACTGAGCGAGTGGCTAAAGAACTGAGCCTATATCAATATACTATATATGGACACGGTGTGTGGGGCACGCGGTGAGGGGACGGAGACGGGGGGCAGTGCTAAAGTTATACCGTTAGAGTATGAGCATATGTATGTGTTATTGCTATGTTGCATTCTCATTAGTAAAACCCAGTTACAATCATAGTGTTGTATGTTTCTTGCCCAGGGGAATCTCACATCACGGGGATCCTAGGTAAGTGGAGGCGCTGCGCTAACGAAATGTGTAAGTATTACCCCAGGCTCCCAGCTAGCGGAGGCTCAGATCTCCTGGAGCCGCAGGTGTTGTACAGCGACCAGTAGTTCCTTTGGGAGGGTTCAGAAAAAGGGCTACATATGTGTTGCTACACAAAAAAATATAATTACATTAGATGAATGTAGGATATTTTTAATGTGGCTATAGCGATTGTGATCAGTCTATTAATATTCCACTACTTTAACAAACAGTTCTGTCTTCACTAACACTGAGACTGACATTCAGGCAGTGATGTTTGTATATGTTTAAGTAGCTACGTTGCAGACTTGGGTACTGTGACTAGTCTGCTCTCTCAGTCTCTTGATCAACTGAGACAAAAAACAACAATATTTGTGAGAGGAAGAGAATATATACATATACAGCTCAACCCTGTTATAGTGCAATCTGCTACAATGCGAATCTGCTTATAACGCGGTCTGAGCATGGCTCCCGATTTGACTAACGGACACATACACACCCCATGTGGGAATTGAACATTAATACATTTTGTATAATACACATGCAGGGATCGAACTCAGGACCTTCCATATACTGATACCTGCCTTACCTCTTACCTCTAAATAGTAAATGTTAAAAGTTACATTTATTTCTAGATGTCTGTAACATCACAGTCTCTGTGGTGTAGAGGTACAAACCTTAACCAGCATATGAAAGGTCGTGGGTTCGATTCCTGTATGATATGGTATAATTGATAAATTATAAAAAAAATTAAATAAATTTATAAATTATTATTTTATTTTTATTATATTGTATAATTTATCAATAATAATATTAATAAATAATTAATAGTAATAATAATAATAATTATTAATATTAATAATTAATGATAAATAATTATTATTAATAATAATAATCAATAACAATTATAACTAGTATTAATAATAATTATTATTAATAATAATAAATAATTAATAATTATTTATTACAGACATCTAGAAATAAACTTAACATTTAACATTTACATAGTTGACACAGCCCTATGAAGTGAGGGGAGAGAGAGGGGAGAGAGATGGGAGAGAGAGGAGAGACCTGACATCTGCAATGAGGAGAGAGATCTATATGCCGGTGAAATTTTTACGCGATCCCGGTTATAAAGCAGTTTCGGGGTTGTAGACCGCGTCATCACGGCAAAAGGACCGCGTCATCACGGCATACATACATACATTGAGTGCTGTCTCTTATTTCCTCTCTTCGGAACGGTATCGTATACATATATACAGTCATGTGAAAAAGAAAGTACACCCTCTTTGAATTCCATAGTTTTACATATCAGGACATAATAACAATCATCTGTTCCTTAGCAGGTCTAAAAATTAGGTAAATACAACCTCAGATGAACAACAACACATGACATATTACACCGTGTCATGATTTATTTAACAAAAATAAAGCCAAAATGGAGAAGCTGTGTGTGAAAAACTAAGTACAGGCATAACCCGCATTAACGTACGCAATGGGACCGGAGCATGTATGTAAAGCGAAAATGTACTTAAAGTGAAGCACTACCTTTTCCCCACTTATCGATGCATGTACTGTACTGCAATCATCATATACGTGCATAACTGATGTAAATAACGCATTTGTAACAGGCTCTATAGTCTCCCCGCTTGCGCACAGTTTCGGTGCAGGTAGGGAGCCGGTATTGCTGTTCAGGACATGATGACAGGTGCATGCGCGAGCTGCCGTTTGCCTATTGGGCGATATGTACTTACTCGCGAGTGTACTTCGAGTGAGTGTCCTTAAACCGGGGTATGCCTGTACACCCTTACTGATTCCATAGGAATTAAGATGATTAGTAGCAGACAGGTGCTGCTAATCAAATGCCCTTGATTAATTGATCATCAGCAAGTGTGACCACCTGTATAAAAGTCGAAGTTGTAGCAGTTTGCTGGTCTGGAGCAGTCAGGTGTGTTTTAACACAATGCCAAGGAGTAAAGACATCTGCAATGATCTTAGAGAAGCAATTGTGCTGCCCCTCAATCTGGGAAAGTTATAAGGCCATTTCCAAACAATTTAAAGTCCATCATTCTACAGTGAGAAAGATTATTCAAAAGTGGAAAACATTCTAGACAGTTGCCAATCTTCCCAGAAGTGGATGACCCAGCAAATTCACCCCAAGGTCAGACCGTGCAATGCTCATAGAAATTGCAAAAAACCCAAGAGTTACATCTCTGACTCTACTGGCCTCAGTTAGCATGTTACAGTAAATGTTAAAGTTCATGACATTACAATTAGAAAAAGACTGAACAAGTATGGTTTGTTTGGAAGGGTTGCCAGGAGAAAGCCTCTTCTCTCTAAAAAGAACATGGCAGCATGGCTTAGGTTTGCAAAGTTGCATCTGAACAAACCACAAGACTTCTGGAACAATGTCCTTTTTCAGACGAGACCAAAGTGAAGATGTTTGGCCATAATGCGCAGCGCACGTTTGACGAAAACCAAACAGCATTTCAGCACAAACACCTCATTCCAACTGTCAAGCACAGTGGTGGAGGCTTGATGATTTGTGCTTGTTTTTCAGCCACAGTACCTGGGAACCTTGCCGTCATTGAGTCGACAATGAACTCTTCTGTATATCAAAGTATTCCAGAGCCAAATGTAAGGCCATCTATCTGACAGCTAAAGCTTGGCCGAAATTGGGTCATGCAACAGGACAATGATCCCAAGCACACCAGCAAATCTACAACAGAAGGGCTGAAAAAGAAAAAAATTAAGGAAAATATCAAACGCGTAGAACCATTAAAATGAAGAAAAATGGACAGAAAAGAGAGACACTGATTGCTCCTTTTTTAAGTTTCTACCAGTGGTTTTCGCATTTTCCTACTTCCCGATTTCTCATCTCTTTTATTCTTTCCTGTTTTTAATATTTCTCCAGCTTTATTTTGGAGATCTGTCGTGTTCTTGAAATAGCTCCTTATGTGATTGATCTCTGAATCTTGTTAGGTTTCCTCTTATTGAGTTACAGTTGTGCCCATGTGACTTTTAGTGATCTTTCAATCAGAATACATGGTGTATTATCAACACACAAAAACCTTTATCTGGAATTACAGCACTTTTGGAATGTTTCAAGACACAGTTTAAAAAATGCTATTTCTTATAGTGAAAGGAAGTCTGAGGAGTAAGGAGGTCATCTATCAACCCAGTGAAAGTGCAAAAAAAGTGGTTACATTGCTCCTGTCATGGTAGATAAGACTTTTACAGTGATTGCCAACACTAGGCAGAACGAAAGAGTTCAATAAACTGAGGTTTATTCTGGCCGTCGCAAACAGGGAACAACACAATGCACAAACACAACAACAACTCACCATAAGATGGTTTTACAGGGAACTACTGGTTCGCTCATTGCAGGGTGCAGCCGAAGTGAGCTTACCCGGGATGGCTCCTCATTCTGTCCATCCCAGAGTATCCCAGTAACAATGGATAAGTACCTCTCAGTTCACAGTTCACTTTTGCAGTTGGCATCTAGTCACCGAGATCAGCCATGAACAACTGTGAAATCCTGATCGGCATCAGCTTCTAGTCTCCATCTGAAAACATGGAGAACCTGTGCCGACCAGCTTTTCTCCACTGAGCCCATTAGGAGCCAAGGGCTTGTTCGGAATGGACCAAACAGGGCTGGAGCCAGTGCCTAAGGACAGCTCGAAGGTGCGGGCTTGGGAACGTGAGACACTGGAAATTAAACAATGCAAATCAAGCCGACAGGGTCAGAACCCAGGCCTCAGTTCCAAATTACAGAACCATACCTTCCGCAGGAGTAGGTGTTTGGCTGCCGAGGAAAGAACAATGCTCCACCTTTGGAGTATGTACCTCCCCAACATAAGCAGGACTCGCTCTTCCCAACCTCGTCATTGTGCACAGACTAGGCTAGTCCTCTGACTCCCTGTATGCTAGCCACTTGATTATTGTTAGTTTCCGAAGCATAGAATGAGTCATATGGATATCACAAAACCACCCAATAAACATCCCATATTATATAGTTACATAGTGTACTAGCAATACACAGATTTCTAGTTAGATATTAGCAAGGCTGGTAGCCATTTAACAACCTAGAGATGACCAGTTAACCCTATGGGTTGGTCACCATCTTGACTGGTATGGGCAACAAGCGAGTTTACCCTTTAATATACCATGCCACACTGCCCTTACCATCACAGTTCCTTTTTACTGCATCTGTTTGCTTCAAATGTTTGAAAGTGTTTCCCACATGAGGCATATTGTTAGCTAGAAAGGTTTACACCACTTCAGATTTGGCAGAAATTTTCTGGAACTAAATCTCATTATAATCCATGTGTCATGTAACTTCTCTGATACTTTGCAATCACATCCTAAAGCACCTGGCACAAAACTTGGACCACATACGTTGATACATTGATGCAGAGAGACACAAGATTAAAATGATACAATTTGCATACATTTTCCCCCCAGATTTATTGATACATCAGCCATTGACTCTATTAAAAAGTATAGCTTCCAAATTTGAAGTAAATGTATCAATTTCATTATAGTAAGTGAAAGTAGTACTTACATGTACATTTAAAAATGTAACACTAACACAGGGGGGTTCAGTATGAATCAAGCAATTGGAACCAATGTTGTGTGTTTTTTTTAATAAATCAGTTCTGTACTGTGAGAAAATACTTGTAGCATTTTCATTTTTTTAAAAAACAACTTTGAAAGACAGTTTTTTATGTATTCTAATGTAACGAGCATTTTTGTTTCTATAGCAACCCTTTAGAAAGGCACAACCCCTTACTTTAATGTAACAGGCTCTGGCACACCCCTTTGTGAGTCCTGCCCCCACCACAGCCGTGCACGTGCATGAGCACAAATGTATCAGTCATTGCCTGGTCACATGATCTTCCCCCAGAACTGACAGAGCAGCAGCAGAAAAGGAGTAGCTCAGAATTAATTAATGAAACCTTATTCCATTGCACGTGTGTAGTTAATGTTAAATAGTAAAAACTCATTTAAAATCAAATCTGTATATATAATACTGTAAACAATATGTATATTTAATTTTATGTGAATGTGTACAATTCAATGTGTGTTATTAAAATTAATAATGGCTTGTTCTTGTATAGCGCTGCTGGTTTTACATAGCACTTTACAGAGACATTTTGCAGGCACAGGACCCTGCAGAGCTTAGGTGTGTATGATGTGTTTGTATGATATAGATATATATGCACACGCACGCATATGCACGCGCACACATATACATGCACACACGTATACATGCGCACACGCACACATATACATGCGCACACGCACACATATACATAATCATGCGCTCACGCACACATAAATGCGCACACGCACACATACTGTACATGCGCATATGCACACATACATGCACACACGCACACATACATGCGCACATATACACGCACACAAACATGCGCACACGCGCGCATAAATATGCGCACACGCACATAAACATGCGCACATGCACACATATACATGTGCACACACACATACATGCGCACATATACACACACAAACATGCGCACACGCACACATAAACATGCACACATATACATGCACACACGTATACATGCGCACATGCACACATATACACACACGCAAACATGCGCACACGCACACATAAACATGTGCATACGCACATACATACACACACAAACATGCACACACGTATACATGCGTACATGCACATATACATGCGCACACGCACACATATACACACACACACAAACATGCGCACATGCACATAAACATGCGCACATGCACAAATATACATGTGAGTTTGTTGTATAAGGGAGTAAACCCAAAATATCCAGTGCTCGCAATATCCACAACAGGACTGGTATTAATGGTGAGTAAAGAGTCTCTGGTACATGTATAACAGAAAGTGAACAGCTACTGGGCAGGCTTAAAGATCCTGTGTGAAGGAGAACCACAGCCAGGCTCTGGCAGATAACGGTATGTAGTACAACCTGGGTGGGGGGCTAGTGCACAGGGGAAATCCGAGACAAGAAAAGAGGCAACCAAAGGGCCACCCCTCTCGTGTACTCACACTAGAAAAGCCTGCTGCCCTTACCCGACCCGGTCTCTTCAATGCCTGTGCCTGGCTGGTCTCGTCTCCTCGGGTGTCGCGCTGGCGTGTGACGTCATCCCCGAGGGCCGGCAGCTATGCTGCGGATGGTGGTAGAGAGCGCCCTGGGTCTCAGCGATCCTGGATCTCTTCGAGCGGGCGTAGTGAATAATTTCTATGTGCTCATCAGGAGGGGAATCATGAAGGTCAGCTCCCAGCTCTGCTTCGTAGCTTGCGTGCTCCACACCGGTAGTTGCAGTAACATGAATTGTAGTTGGTGGGTGGTCACAGCAACAGGAACTCAGCCGGATACATGAATGAATAAAAACAGCTTTATTGCACTATAGTGCTGCGCATCACAAAACGGAGAACACCTCTGACGCGTTTCGTTCCGTGAAGGAACTTTATCAAAGAGTACAAAGATCTCTCACACTGAAGTGTTATATACATAGTCCCTTGTCCTGATAGGTCAATATATAATTGCATGCAGATGATAACAATTAGCAATCAGTACTTATCATTACTGGGAGGGTCATGTGGACACTGCAGTGTATGAAATAGAACAAACATCAATACCAAATGGTAACATGTAAACATTACAAATTTAAACATATAATTTAAAATCAAGATCTGTGAATAGCAGCATATGTGATACCAAATAGTATCATCCCTTGAATTTTATTATAAAAACACAAGGATAGAACATATATATGGGGATATAGTCCAATGGACAAATGTCAAGAAGAATTAATGAAGCATATTAAACCTAATTCATAGATAGATTTATAATGACTAATGTGCGTAGAGCAACAAATGATGCATATTGATAATGTATATCACAATTCATACCTTAGTATACAATGAGTATTGTGCATAGAACTTGTATTTAATGCCTGCAGATAATACAAACAATGCAATAGTTAAATCTAGAAAAGTGAAAGGGTGATGCGTCCCTAATGAACAGAAATTAACCCCTTGGGGTATATGTGAGGTGCATTAGTATACACACTCCCAAGACTCTCCACTTTATCAACCCTGTAGGAAGTGTTTCAACTCCCATTCAACATTGATCCCATGGGGATGGAGAGTGTTGAGAGTGTGTATCCAATACATCTCCCTTTGGTTTAATGTATTTTCCCTGTTTCCACCTCTGGGATGGCATGGTACATGTTCTATAGCTTTAAATGAAAAATTATTAATACTACCTACAGGGCATGAAGAGAAATGTCTGGGCACAGGATGATTAACATCTCTCTTTTTGATTAACCTGACGTGTTCCGCAATTCTGGTTTTCAAAGGTCTTATAGTGCGGCCCACGTACAGTAGACCGCAAGCACAGTTCAAAACATAAACAACATGGGAAATATTGCAATTTAGAAATGATCTAAGATAATATTTTTGACGATCATTGTTATATAAAATAAACTTAGTTTGAACCGCGTACCTGCACATTGAGCATTTGCCACAATGAAAAAATCCCTTTGGGATGCTATTGACTTTGGAAACATTCGATCCAGAGTTGAACATACTCGGAGATAAGTGAGCAGCTAGTGTTTTTGCCTTACGATATGTAAATTTGGGGCCACCCTTCACTATATCTCGAATATCTTTGTCAAGGGACAATGTGTGCCAGTGTTTGGCAATAATATTGCAAATCTGTTGTGACTGTGAATTGAATGTGCTAATGAACATGGGACTGTTAGTGGTAGTTGAAATTAATGCTTAATACTTAAAAGTGCAGATAAGGGCGGGGCTCTTGTCATTTTGTCAAAAGATCAGTATTTCACAGAAGCAATGAGACAATTAAGTGACTGTACTACATACAAACCACTTAGGAGTAATCCTACACTTCAGTATCAACATGAATTGTTGGAGCTACTGGACATGGGAAAATTTTTGAATGTGATCAACAAAAAGGAGTTTGATTTTCTTTCCTGTCCACATCCCGTGATTCCGATATTTCACCATCTCCCAAAGATCCATAAATCGCTGGTCAACCCTCCTGGTCGTCCAATCATAGCGAGTATTGGATCTTTGGGAGATGGATTATCGCGGTATGTGGACAGGTTTTTGCAACCACTGGTATCACAATTACCTTCATACATAAGAGACACCACTGATTTCGTTGCCGGCATACAGGAGTTCACTTGGCACAAGGAGTACAGGTGGGTCACCATGGACGTGACCTCCCTGTACTCCATTATTGAACACCATCACGGCCTTGCTGCCATTAAACACTTCCTTGATTTATCCACTTTATCTTTATCACATTGCACTTTTCTATTAGAATCTATATCATTTTTACTCACTCACAATTATTTTTTATTTACAAACACTGGGCACCGCTATGGGCACGAGTTTTGCACCGTCATATGCGAACTTATTTATGGGTCTTTGGGAATCACAATTTATTTATCATAGTCACAATCCATTTCGTCACAATATTGTTTACTTTGGAAGATACATTGATGATTTGATATTTATTTGGAAGGGTGATGAAATTTCACTTTTTTCTTTCATTGAACACATTAGCACTAATAATTATAATCTTAAATTCACCTATCAACATAATATTAATAATATTCATTTTCTTGACTTGCTCCTGTATGTTGGCAATGACATGAACATACAAACAGATATTTATAGAAAGGACAACTCTAGGAACACACTTCTAAATGCACATAGCTGCCATCCACGCTCCTTGATCAAAAATATTCCAGGAGCACAATTTGTCAGGCTAAAGAGAATCTGTTCGGACAATGATGTCTTTATTCAAAGAGCTAAAGAAATGTCCGACAGATTCCTGGAAAGGGGTTACTCTGTCCATGGCATCACATCTGCATTCAATAAAGCGGATGCCATGGACAGAAGTACTCTTATTCGCAAAAAGTCAAAGGACTATCAATCTAAGAAGTTGCGAGATCGATCTATAATTTCAACTACCACTAACAGTCCCATGTTCATTAGCACATTCAATTCACAGTCACAACAGATTTGCAATATTATTGCCAAACACTGGCACACATTGTCCCTTGACAAAGATATTCGAGATATAGTGAAGGGTGGCCCCAAATTTACATATCGTAAGGCAAAAACACTAGCTGCTCACTTATCTCCGAGTATGTTCAACTCTGGATCGAATGTTTCCAAAGTCAATAGCATCCCAAAGGGATTTTTTCATTGTGGCAAATGCTCAATGTGCAGGTACACGGTTCAAACTAAGTTTATTTTATATAACAATGATCGTCAAAAATATTATCTTAGATCATTTCTAAATTGCAATATTTCCCATGTTGTTTATGTTTTGAACTGTGCTTGCGGTCTACTGTACGTGGGCCGCACTATAAGACCTTTGAAAACCAGAATTGCGGAACACGTCAGGTTAATCAAAAAGAGAGATGTTAATCATCCTGTGCCCAGACATTTCTCTTCATGCCCTGTAGGTAGTATTAATAATTTTTCATTTAAAGCTATAGAACATGTACCATGCCATCCCAGAGGTGGAAACAGGGAAAATACATTAAACCAAAGGGAGATGTATTGGATACACACTCTCAACACTCTCCATCCCCATGGGATCAATGTTGAATGGGAGTTGAAACACTTCCTACAGGGTTGATAAAGTGGAGAGTCTTGGGAGTGTGTATACTAATGCACCTCACATATACCCCAAGGGGTTAATTTCTGTTCATTAGGGACGCATCACCCTTTCACTTTTCTAGA